>NW_022279648.1:0-162854 GCF_009193385.2 Nasonia vitripennis
CATTAAACGATGGCGAGCAAGAGCGAGACAAACATCTAAAACCAAAGCTTCCAAACCCACTTACCCCATGCGCAGCAAGTTTCATAAACAAATACGGGGCATATCGGAAGAAGGCGAACATCGAAATGCTGTAAAACTAAAATCAAGATTCTAAACCACATTAATCCACGCGCAGCAAGTTTCATAATCAAATACGGGGCACATCGGAGGAAGGCGAGCGAAAGCGAGAAAAAATATTAAACCCAAAGCGACCATAACCAACCTACCTCACGTGCAGCGAGTTTCGGTAATAAAATACGGGGCATATCGGAAGAAGGCGAACATCGACAAGCTGTAAATCTAAAACCAAAGATTCTAAACCCACATAATCCACGCGCAGCGAGTTCAATAAACAAAATTCCTGGCACATTAAAGGAAGGCGAGCGAGCGAGAATAAATCTAAAACCAAAATGCGCAAAGCCATTATGCTTTCCAAATTATTAATTTATTTAAACTACACCTCGGCACATCAGGGAAGGCGAGCGATAGCGAAAAAAATATGAAAACCAAAGCTTCGAAACCCACTTACACACGCGCAGCGAGTTTTAATAATAAATACGTGGCACATTAAAGGATGGCGAGCAAGAGCGAGACAAAAATCTAAATCTAAACTAACTTTAAACTTACTTACCCACGCGCAGCAAGTTTCATATCAAATACGAGGCACATCAGAGGAAGGCGAGCAAGAGCGAGAAAAAAATCTAAAACCAAGTTCCAACCACTTACCCCACGCGTAGCAAGTTTCATAATCAATACGGGCATATCGGAAGAATGCGAGCAAGAGCGAGAAAACATTAAAACCCAAAGTGACCATAACCAATACCACGCGTGCAACGAGTTCGGTAATAATTCGGGGCATATCGGAGGAATGCAACATCGACAAGCTGTAAATCTAACCAAAGATTCTAAACCCACATAACCCACGCTCCGCGAGTTCATAATAAATAAGTGGCACTTAACGGAAGGCGAGCAAAGCGAGAATAAATCTAATACAAAATGCGCAAACCCATTAACTCTATGCTTTCCAAATTATTAATTTATTTAAACTACACCTCGGCACATCGAAGGAAGGCGAGCAAGAGCGAGACAAATATCTAAAACCCCATGCGCAGCAAGTTTCATAAACAAATACGGGGCATATCGGAAGAAGGCGAACATCGAAATGCTGTAAAACTAAAATCAAAGATTCTAAACCCACATACCCACGCGCAGCGAGTTCAATAATAAATAAGTGGCACATTAAAGGAAGGCGAGCCAAAGCGAGAATAATCTAAAACCAAAGCTTCCAAACCCACTTACCCCACGCGCAGGGAAGTCTCAGAATAAAATACGAGGCACATCAGAGAAAGGCGAGCAAGAGCGAGACAAAATCTAAAACTAAACTAACTTTCAACTTACTTACCCCACGCGCAGCAAGTTTCATAATAAAATACGAGGCCCATCAGAGGAAGGCGAGCGATAGCGAGAAAAAATATTAAAACCAAAGCTTCCAAACCCACTTACACCACGCGCAGGAAGTTCAATAATAAAATACGTGTCACATTGAAGGAAGGCGAGCAGAGCGAGAATAAATCTAAAGCCAAATGCGCAAACCATTAACACTATGCTTTCCAAATTATTAATTTTTTTAAACTACACCTCGGCACATCAGAGGAAGGTGAGCAAGAGCGAGACAAATATCTAAAACTAAAGCTTCTAAACCCACTTACCCCACGCGCAGGAAGTTTCAGAATAAAATACGAGGCACATCAGAAGAAGGCGAGAGAAAGCGATAAAAAATATTAAAACCCAAAGCGACCATAACCAACCTACCACACGTGCAGCGAGTTCGGTAATAAAATACGTGTCACATTGAAGGAAGGCGAGCAGAGCGAGAATAAATCTAAAGCCAAATGCGCAAACCCATTAACACTATGCTTTCCAAATTATTAATTTATTTAAACTACACCTTGGCACATCGAAGGAAGGCGAGCAAGATCGAGTCAAATATCTAAAACTAAAGCTTTCAAACTTACTTACCCCACGCGCAGCAAGTTTCATAATCAAATACGGGGCAAATCGGAGGAAGGCGAGCCAGAGCGAGAAAAAAATCTAAAACCAAAGCTTCCAAACCCACTTACCCCCGCGCAGGAAGTCTCAGAATAAAATACGAGGCACATCAGAGGAAGGCGAGCAAGAGCGAGACAAATATCGAAAACCAAGCTTCCAAACCCACTTACCCCACGCGTAGGAAGTTTCAGAATAAATACGAGGCACATCGGAGGAATGCTAAATAAACTACATAACCAACCTACCACCTGTGCAGCGAGTTCGGTAATAAAATTCGGGGCATATCGGATGAATGCGAACATCGACAAGCTGTAAATCTAAAACCAAAGATTCTAAACCCACATAATCCACGCGCAGCAAGTTTCATAATCAAATACGAGGCACATTAAAGGAAGGCGAGCAAAGCGAGAATAAATCTAAAACCAAAATGCGCAAACCCATTAACTCTATGCTTTCCAAATTATTAATTTATTTAAACTACACCTTGGCACATCGAAGGAAGGCGAGCGATAGCGAGAAAAATATCTAAAACCAAAGCTTCCAACCCACTTACCCCACGCGCAGCAAGTTTCATAAACAATACGGGGCATATCGGAAGAAGGCGAACATCGAAATGCTGTAAAACTAAAATCAAAGATTCTAAATCCACATACCCCACGCGCAGCGAGTTCAATAATAAAATAAGTGGCACATTAAAGGAAGGCGAGCAAAGCGAGAATAAATCTAAAACAAAATGCGCAAACCCATTAACTCTATGCTTTCCAAATTATTAATTTATTTAAACTACACCTCGGCACATCAGAGGAAGGCGAGCGAAGCGAGAAAAATCTAAAACCAAAGCTTCCAAACCCACTTACCCCACGCGAGCAAGTTTCATAACAAATAGGGGCATATCGGAGAAGGCGAACATCGAAATGCTGTAAACTAAAATCAAAGATTCTAAACCCACATAATCCACGCGCAGCAAGTTTCATAATCAAATACGGGGCACATCGGAGGAAGGCGAGCGAAAGCGAGAAAAAATATTAAAACCCAAAGCGACCATAACCAACCTACCTCACGTGCAGCGAGTTCGGTAATAAAATACGGGGCATATCGGAAGAAGGCGAACATCGACAAGCTGTAAATCTAAAACCAATGATTCTAAACCCACATAACCCACGCTCCGCGAGTTCAATAATAAAATAAGTGGCACATTGAAGGAAGGCGAGCAGAGCGAGAATAAATCTAAAGCCAAAATGCGCAAAGCCATTATGCTTTCCAAATTATTAATTTATTTAAACTACACCTCGGCACATCAGAGGAAGGCGAGCGATAGCGAGAAAAAATATTAAACCAAAGCTTCGAAACCCACTTACACTACGCGCAGCGAGTTTAATAATAAAATACGTGGCAAATCGGAGGAAGGCGAGCCAGAGCGAGAAAAAAATCTAAAACCAAAGCTTCCAAACCCACTTACCCCCGCGCAGGAAGTCTCAGAATAAAATACGAGGCACATCAGAGGAAGGCGAGCAAGAGCGAGACAAATATCGAAAACCAAAGCTTCCAAACCCACTTACCCCACGCGTAGGAAGTTTCAGAATAAAATACGAGGCACATCGGAGGAATGCTAAATAAACTACATAACCAACCTACCACCTGTGCAGCGAGTTCGGTAATAAAATTCGGGGCATATCGGATGAATGCGAACATCGACAAGCTGTAAATCTAAAACCAAAGATTCTAAACCCACATAATCCACGCGCAGCAAGTTTCATAATCAAATACGAGGCACATTAAAGGAAGGCGAGCAAAGCGAGAATAAATCTAAAACCAAAATGCGCAAACCCATTAACTCTATGCTTTCCAAATTATTAATTTATTTAAACTACACCTCGGCACATCAGAGGAAGGCGAGCGATAGCGAGAAAAAATATTAAAACCAAAGCTTCGAAACCCACTTACACTACGCGCAGCGAGTTTAATAATAAAATACGTGGCACATTAAAGGATGGCGAGCAAGAGCGAGACAAAAATCTAAATCTAAACTAACTTTCAAACTTACTTACCCCACGCGCAGCAAGTTTCATAATAAAATACGAGGCCCATCAGAAGAAGGCGAGAGAAAGCGATAAAAAATATTAAAACCCAAAGCGACCATAACCAACCTACCACACGTGCAGCGAGTTCGGTAATAAAATACGTGTCACATTGAAGGAAGGCGAGCAGAGCGAGAATAAATCTAAAGCCAAAATGCGCAAACCCATTAACACTATGCTTTCCAAATTATTAATTTATTTCAACTACAGTTAGGCACATTGAATGAAGGCGAGCAAGAGCGAGACAAATATCTAAAACTAAAGCTTTCAAACTTACTTACCCCACGCGCAGCAAGTTTCATAATAAATACGAGGCCCATCAGAGGAAGGCGAGCGATAGCGAGAAAAAATATTAAAACCAAAGCTTCCAAACCCACTTACACCACGCGCAGCGAGTTTAATAATAAAATACGTGGCACATTAAAGGATGGCGAGCAAGAGCGAGACAAAAATCTAAATCTAAACTAACTTTCAAACTTACTTACCCCACGCGCAGCAAGTTTCATAATCAAATACGAGGCACATCAGAGGAAGGCGAGCAAGAGCGAGAAACAACATTAAAACCCAAAGTGACCATAACGAACCTACCACGCGTGCAGCGAGTTCGGTAATAAAATTCGGGGCATATCGGAGGAATGCGAACATCGACAAGCTGTAAATCTAAAACCAAAGATTCTAAACCCACATAACCCACGCTCCGCGAGTTCAATAATAAAATAAGTGGCACATTAAAGGAAGGCGAGCTAAACGAGAATAAATCTAAAACGAAAATGCGCAAACCCATTAACGCTATGCTTTCCAAATTATTAATTTATTTAAACTACACCTCGGCACATCAGAGGAAGGCGAGCGATAGCGAGAAAAATATCTAAAACCAAAGCTTCCAAACCCACTTACCCCACGCGCAGCAAGTTTCATAAACAAATACGGGGCATATCGGAAGAAGGCGAACATCGAAATGCTGTAAAACTAAAATCAAAGATTCTAAACCCACATACCCCACGCGCAGCGAGTTCAATAATAAAATAAGTGGCACATTAAAGGAAGGCGAGCAAAGCGAGAATAAATCTAAAACAAAAATGCGCAAACCCATTAACTCTATGCTTTCCAAATTATTAATTTATTTAAACTACACCGCGGCACATCGAAGGAAGGCCAGTAAGAGCGAGACAAACATCTAAAACCAAAGCTTCCAACCCACTTACCCCACGCGCAGCAAGTTTCATAAACAAATACGGGGCATATCGGAAGAAGGCGAACATCGAAATGCTGTAAAACTAAAATCAAAGATTCTAAACCCACATACCCCACGCTCCGCGAGTTCAATAATAAAATAAGTGGCACATTAAAGGAAGGCGAGCAAAGCGAGAATAAATCTAAAACAAAAATGCGCAAACCCATTAACTCTATGCTTTCCAAATTATTAATTTATTTAAACTACACCTCGGCACATCGAAGGAAGGCCAGTAAGAGCGAGACAAACATCTAAAACCAAAGCTTCCAACCCACTTACCCCACGCGCAGCAAGTTTCATAAACAAATACGGGGCATATCGGAAGAAGGCGAACATCGAAATGCTGTAAAACTAAAATCAAAGATTCTAAACCCACATAATCCACGCACAGCAAGTTTCATAATCAAATACGGGGCACATCGGAGGAAGGCGACCCAGAGCGAGAAATAAATCTAAAACCAAAGCTTCCAAACCCACTTACCCCACGCGCAGGAAGTCTCAGAATAAAATACGAGGCACATCAGAGGAAGGCGAGCAAGAGCGAGACAAAAATCTAAAACTAAACTAACTTTCAAACTTACTTACCCCACGCGCAGCAAGTTTCATAATAAAATACGAGGCCCATCAGAGGAAGGCGAGCGATAGCGAGAAAAAATATTAAAACCAAAGCTTCCAAACCCACTTACACCACGCGCAGGAAGTTCAATAATAAAATACGTGTCACATTGAAGGAAGGCGAGCAGAGCGAGAATAAATCTAAAGCCAAAATGCGCAAACCCATTAACACTATGCTTTCCAAATTATTAATTTTTTTAAACTACACCTCGGCACATCAGAGGAAGGTGAGCAAGAGCGAGACAAATATCTAAAACTAAAGCTTCTAAACCCACTTACCCCACGCGCAGGAAGTTTCAGAATAAAATACGAGGCACATCAGAAGAAGGCGAGAGAAAGCGATAAAAAATATTAAAACCCAAAGCGACCATAACCAACCTACCACACGTGCAGCGAGTTCGGTAATAAAATACGTGTCACATTGAAGGAAGGCGAGCAGAGCGAGAATAAATCTAAAGCCAAAATGCGCAAACCCATTAACACTATGCTTTCCAAATTATTAATTTATTTAAACTACACCTTGGCACATCGAAGGAAGGCGAGCAAGATCGAGTCAAATATCTAAAACTAAAGCTTTCAAACTTACTTACCCCACGCGCAGCAAGTTTCATAATCAAATACGGGGCAAATCGGAGGAAGGCGAGCCAGAGCGAGAAAAAAATCTAAAACCAAAGCTTCCAAACCCACTTACCCCCGCGCAGGAAGTCTCAGAATAAAATACGAGGCACATCAGAGGAAGGCGAGCAAGAGCGAGACAAATATCGAAAACCAAAGCTTCCAAACCCACTTACCCCACGCGTAGGAAGTTTCAGAATAAAATACGAGGCACATCGGAGGAATGCTAAATAAACTACATAACCAACCTACCACCTGTGCAGCGAGTTCGGTAATAAAATTCGGGGCATATCGGATGAATGCGAACATCGACAAGCTGTAAATCTAAAACCAAAGATTCTAAACCCACATAATCCACGCGCAGCAAGTTTCATAATCAAATACGAGGCACATTAAAGGAAGGCGAGCAAAGCGAGAATAAATCTAAAACCAAAATGCGCAAACCCATTAACTCTATGCTTTCCAAATTATTAATTTATTTAAACTACACCTTGGCACATCGAAGGAAGGCGAGCAAGAGCGAGACAAATATCTAAAACTAAAGCTTTCAAACTTACTTACCCCACGCGCAGCATGTTTCATAATCAAATACGGGGCACATCGGAGGAAGGCGTCCAGAGCGAGAAATAAATCTAAAACCAAAGCTTCCAATACCACTTACCCCACGCGCAGGAAGTTTCAGAATAAAATACGAGGCGTAACGGAGGAATGCGAGCAAGAGCGAGAAACAACATTAAAACCCAAAGTGACCAAATCCAACCTACCACCCGTGCAGCGAGTTCGGTAATAAAATTCGGGGCATATCGGAGGTATGCGAACATCGACAAGCTGTAAATCTAAAACCAAAGATTCTAAACCCACATAATCCACGCGCAGCAAGTTTCATAATCAAATACGAGGCACATTAAAGAAAGGCGAGCAGAGCGAGAATAAATCTAAATCCAAAATGCGCAAACCCATTAACACTATGCTCACAAATTATTAATTTATTTAAACTACACCTCGGCACATCGAAGGAAGGCGAGCAAGAGCGAGACAAATATCTAAAACTAAAGCTTTCAAACTTACTTACCCCACGCGCAGCAACTTTCATAATCAAATACGGGGCAAATCGGAGGAAGGCGAGCTAGAGCGAGAAAAAAATCTAAAACCTAAGCTTCCAAACCCACTTACCACACGCGCAGGAAGTCTCAGAATAAAATACTAGGCACATCAGTGGAAGGCGAGCAAGAGCGAGACAAATATCTAAAACTAAAGCTTTCAAACTTACTTACCCCACGAGCAGCAAGTTTCATAATAAAATACGAGGCCCATCAGAAGAAGGCGAGAGAAAGCGATAAAAAATATTAAAATCCAAAGCGACCATAACCAACCTACCACACGTGCAGCGAGTTCGGTAATAAAATACGTGTCACATTGAAGGAAGGCGAGCAGAGCGAGAATAAATCTAAAGCCAAAATGCGCAAACCCATTAACACTATGCTTTCCAAATTATTAATTTATTTAAACTACAGTTAGGCACATTGAAGGAAGGCGAGCAAGAGCGAGACAAATATCTAAAACTAAAGCTTTCAAACTTACTTACCCCACGCGCAGCAAGTTTCATAATAAAATACGAGGCCCATCAGAGGAAGGCGAGCGATAGCGAGAAAAAATATTAAAACCAAAGCTTCCAAACCCACTTACACCACGCGCAGCGAGTTTAATAATAAAATACGTGGCACATTAAAGGATGGCGAGCAAGAGCGAGACAAAAATCTAAATCTAAACTAACTTTCAAACTTACTTACCCCACGCGCAGCAAGTTTCATAATCAAATACGAGGCACATCAGAGGAAGGCGAGCAAGAGCGAGAAACAACATTAAAACCCAAAGTGACCATAACGAACCTACCACGCGTGCAGCGAGTTCGGTAATAAAATTCGGGGCATATCGGAGGAATGCGAACATCGACAAGCTGTAAATCTAAAACCAAAGATTCTAAACCCACATAACCCACGCTCCGCGAGTTCAATAATAAAATAAGTGGCACATTAAAGGAAGGCGAGCTAAGCGAGAATAAATCTAAAACGAAAATGCGCAAACCCATTAACGCTATGCTTTCCAAATTATTAATTTATTTAAACTACACCTCGGCACATCAGAGGAAGGCGAGCGATAGCGAGAAAAATATCTAAAACCAAAGCTTCCAAACCCACTTACCCCACGCGCAGCAAGTTTCATAAACAAATACGGGGCATATCGGAAGAAGGCGAACATCGAAATGCTGTAAAACTAAAATCAAAGATTCTAAACCCACATACCCCACGCGCAGCGAGTTCAATAATAAAATAAGTGGCACATTAAAGGAAGGCGAGCAAAGCGAGAATAAATCTAAAACAAAAATGCGCAAACCCATTAACTCTATGCTTTCCAAATTATTAATTTATTTAAACTACACCGCGGCACATCGAAGGAAGGCCAGTAAGAGCGAGACAAACATCTAAAACCAAAGCTTCCAACCCACTTACCCCACGCGCAGCAAGTTTCATAAACAAATACGGGGCATATCGGAAGAAGGCGAACATCGAAATGCTGTAAAACTAAAATCAAAGATTCTAAACCCACATAACCACGCCGCGAGTTCATAATAAATAAGGCACATTAAAGGAAGGCGAGCAAAGCGAGAATAAATCTAAAACCAAAATGCGCAAACCCATTAACTCTATGCTTTCCAAATTATTAATTTATTTAAACTACACCTTGGCACATCGAAGGAAGGCGAGCAAGAGCGAGACAAATATCTAAAACTAAAGCTTTCAAACTTACTTACCCCACGCGCAGCATGTTTCATAATCAAATACGGGGCATATCGGAAGAAGGCGAACATCGAAATGCTGTAAAACTAAAATCAAAGATTCTAAACCCACATAATCCACGCGCAGCAAGTTTCATAATCAAATACGGGGCACATCGGAGGAAGGCGACCCAGAGCGAGAAATAAATCTAAAACCAAAGCTTCCAAACCCACTTACCCCACGCGCAGGAAGTCTCAGAATAAAATACGAGGCACATCAGAGAAAGGCGAGCAAGAGCGAGACAAAAATCTAAAACTAAACTAACTTTCAAACTTACTTACCCCACGCGCAGCAAGTTTCATAATAAAATACGAGGCCCATCAGAGGAAGGCGAGCGATAGCGAGAAAAAATATTAAAACCAAAGCTTCCAAACCCACTTACACCACGCGCAGGAAGTTCAATAATAAAATACGTGTCACATTGAAGGAAGGCGAGCAGAGCGAGAATAAATCTAAAGCCAAAATGCGCAAACCCATTAACACTATGCTTTCCAAATTATTAATTTTTTTAAACTACACCTCGGCACATCAGAGGAAGGTGAGCAAGAGCGAGACAAATATCTAAAACTAAAGCTTCTAAACCCACTTACCCCACGCGCAGGAAGTTTCAGAATAAAATACGAGGCACATCAGAAGAAGGCGAGAGAAAGCGATAAAAAATATTAAAACCCAAAGCGACCATAACCAACCTACCACACGTGCAGCGAGTTCGGTAATAAAATACGTGTCACATTGAAGGAAGGCGAGCAGAGCGAGAATAAATCTAAAGCCAAAATGCGCAAACCCATTAACACTATGCTTTCCAAATTATTAATTTATTTAAACTACACCTTGGCACATCGAAGGAAGGCGAGCAAGATCGAGTCAAATATCTAAAACTAAAGCTTTCAAACTTACTTACCCCACGCGCAGCAAGTTTCATAATCAAATACGGGGCAAATCGGAGGAAGGCGAGCCAGAGCGAGAAAAAATCTAAAACCAAAGCTTCCAAACCCACTTACCCCCGCGCAGGAAGTCTCAGAATAAAATACGAGGCACATCAGAGGAAGGCGAGCAAGAGCGAGACAAATATCGAAAACCAAAGCTTCCAAACCCACTTACCCCACGCGTAGGAAGTTTCAGAATAAAATACGAGGCACATCGGAGGAATGCTAAATAAACTACATAACCAACCTACCACCTGTGCAGCGAGTTCGGTAATAAAATTCGGGGCATATCGGATGAATGCGAACATCGACAAGCTGTAAATCTAAAACCAAAGATTCTAAACCCACATAATCCACGCGCAGCAAGTTTCATAATCAAATACGAGGCACATTAAAGGAAGGCGAGCAAAGCGAGAATAAATCTAAAACCAAAATGCGCAAACCCATTAACTCTATGCTTTCCAAATTATTAATTTATTTAAACTACACCTTGGCACATCGAAGGAAGGCGAGCATAGCGAGAAAAATATCTAAAACCAAAGCTTCCAAACCCACTTACCCCACGCGCAGCAAGTTTCATAAACAAATACGGGGCATATCGGAAGAAGGCGAACATCGAAATGCTGTAAAACTAAAATCAAAGATTCTAAATCCACATACCCCACGCGCAGCGAGTTCAATAATAAAATAAGTGGCACATTAAAGGAAGGCGAGCAAAGCGAGAATAAATCTAAAACGAAAATGCGCAAACCCATTAACTCTATGCTTTCCAAATTATTAATTTATTTAAACTACACCTCGGCACATCAGAGGAAGGCGAGCGATAGCGAGAAAAATATCTAAAACCAAAGCTTCCAAACCCACTTACCCCACGCGCAGCAAGTTTCATAAACAAATATGGGGCATATCGGAAGAAGGCGAACATCGAAATGCTGTAAAACTAAAATCAAAGATTCTAAACCCACATAATCCACGCGCAGCAAGTTTCATAATCAAATACGGGGCACATCGGAGGAAGGCGAGCGAAAGCGAGAAAAAATATTAAAACCCAAAGCGACCATAACCAACCTACCTCACGTGCAGCGAGTTCGGTAATAAAATACGGGGCATATCGGAAGAAGGCGAACATCGACAAGCTGTAAATCTAAAACCAATGATTCTAAACCCACATAACCCACGCTCCGCGAGTTCAATAATAAAATAAGTGGCACATTGAAGGAAGGCGAGCAGAGCGAGAATAAATCTAAAGCCAAAATGCGCAAACCCATTAACACTATGCTTTCCAAATTATTAATTTTTTTAAACTACACCTCGGCACATCAGAGGAAGGTGAGCAAGAGCGAGACAAATATCTAAAACTAAAGCTTCTAAACCCACTTACCCCACGCGCAGGAAGTTTCAGAATAAAATACGAGGCACATCAGAAGAAGGCGAGAGAAAGCGATAAAAAATATTAAAACCCAAAGCGACCATAACCAACCTACCACACGTGCAGCGAGTTCGGTAATAAAATACGTGTCACATTGAAGGAAGGCGAGCAGAGCGAGAATAAATCTAAAGCCAAAATGCGCAAACCCATTAACACTATGCTTTCCAAATTATTAATTTATTTAAACTACACCTTGGCACATCGAAGGAAGGCGAGCAAGATCGAGTCAAATATCTAAAACTAAAGCTTTCAAACTTACTTACCCCACGCGCAGCAAGTTTCATAATCAAATACGGGGCAAATCGGAGGAAGGCGAGCCAGAGCGAGAAAAAAATCTAAAACCAAAGCTTCCAAACCCACTTACCCCCGCGCAGGAAGTCTCAGAATAAAATACGAGGCACATCAGAGGAAGGCGAGCAAGAGCGAGACAAATATCGAAAACCAAAGCTTCCAAACCCACTTACCCCACGCGTAGGAAGTTTCAGAATAAAATACGAGGCACATCGGAGGAATGCTAAATAAACTACATAACCAACCTACCACCTGTGCAGCGAGTTCGGTAATAAAATTCGGGGCATATCGGATGAATGCGAACATCGACAAGCTGTAAATCTAAAACCAAAGATTCTAAACCCACATAATCCACGCGCAGCAAGTTTCATAATCAAATACGAGGCACATTAAAGGAAGGCGAGCAAAGCGAGAATAAATCTAAAACCAAAATGCGCAAACCCATTAACTCTATGCTTTCCAAATTATTAATTTATTTAAACTACACCTTGGCACATCGAAGGAAGGCGAGCGATAGCGAGAAAAATATCTAAAACCAAAGCTTCCAAACCCACTTACCCCACGCGCAGCAAGTTTCATAAACAAATACGGGGCATATCGGAAGAAGGCGAACATCGAAATGCTGTAAAACTAAAATCAAAGATTCTAAATCCACATACCCCACGCGCAGCGAGTTCAATAATAAAATAAGTGGCACATTAAAGGACGGCGAGCAAAGCGAGAATAAATCTAAAACGAAAATGCGCAAACCCATTAACTCTATGCTTTCCAAATTATTAATTTATTTAAACTACACCTCGGCACATCAGAGGAAGGCGAGCGATAGCGAGAAAAATATCTAAAACCAAAGCTTCCAAACCCACTTACCCCACGCGCAGCAAGTTTCATAAACAAATATGGGGCATATCGGAAGAAGGCGAACATCGAAATGCTGTAAAACTAAAATCAAAGATTCTAAACCCACATAATCCACGCGCAGCAAGTTTCATAATCAAATACGGGGCACATCGGAGGAAGGCGAGCGAAAGCGAGAAAAAATATTAAAACCCAAAGCGACCATAACCAACCTACCTCACGTGCAGCGAGTTCGGTAATAAAATACGGGGCATATCGGAAGAAGGCGAACATCGACAAGCTGTAAATCTAAAACCAATGATTCTAAACCCACATAACCCACGCTCCGCGAGTTCAATAATAAAATAAGTGGCACATTAAAGGAAGGCGAGCAAAGCGAGAATAAATCTAAAACCAAAATGCGCAAAGCCATTATGCTTTCCAAATTATTAATTTATTTAAACTACACCTCGGCACATCAGAGGAAGGCGAGCGATAGCGAGAAAAAATATTAAAACCAAAGCTTCGAAACCCACTTACACTACGCGCAGCGAGTTTAATAATAAAATACGTGGCACATTAAAGGATGGCGAGCAAGAGCGAGACAAATATCTAAAACTAAAGCTTCTAAACCCACTTACCCCACGCGCAGGAAGTTTCAGAATAAAATACGAGGCACATCAGAAGAAGGCGAGAGAAAGCGATAAAAAATATTAAAACCCAAAGCGACCATAACCAACCTACCACACGTGCAGCGAGTTCGGTAATAAAATACGTGTCACATTGAAGGAAGGCGAGCAGAGCGAGAATAAATCTAAAGCCAAAATGCGCAAACCCATTAACACTATGCTTTCCAAATTATTAATTTATTTAAACTACACCTTGGCACATCGAAGGAAGGCGAGCAAGATCGAGTCAAATATCTAAAACTAAAGCTTTCAAACTTACTTACCCCACGCGCAGCAAGTTTCATAATCAAATACGGGGCAAATCGGAGGAAGGCGAGCCAGAGCGAGAAAAAAATCTAAAACCAAAGCTTCCAAACCCACTTACCCCCGCGCAGGAAGTCTCAGAATAAAATACGAGGCACATCAGAGGAAGGCGAGCAAGAGCGAGACAAATATCGAAAACCAAAGCTTCCAAACCCACTTACCCCACGCGTAGGAAGTTTCAGAATAAAATACGAGGCACATCGGAGGAATGCTAAATAAACTACATAACCAACCTACCACCTGTGCAGCGAGTTCGGTAATAAAATTCGGGGCATATCGGATGAATGCGAACATCGACAAGCTGTAAATCTAAAACCAAAGATTCTAAACCCACATAATCCACGCGCAGCAAGTTTCATAATCAAATACGAGGCACATTAAAGGAAGGCGAGCAAAGCGAGAATAAATCTAAAACCAAAATGCGCAAACCCATTAACTCTATGCTTTCCAAATTATTAATTTATTTAAACTACACCTTGGCACATCGAAGGAAGGCGAGCAAGAGCGAGACAAATATCTAAAACTAAAGCTTTCAAACTTACTTACCCCACGCGCAGCATGTTTCATAATCAAATACGGGGCACATCGGAGGAAGGCGTCCAGAGCGAGAAATAAATCTAAAACCAAAGCTTCCAATCCCACTTACCCCACGCGCAGGAAGTTTCAGAATAAAATACGAGGCGTAACGGAGGAATGCGAGCAAGAGCGAGAAACAACATTAAAACCCAAAGTGACCAAATCCAACCTACCACCCGTGCAGCGAGTTCGGTAATAAAATTCGGGGCATATCGGAGGTATGCGAACATCGACAAGCTGTAAATCTAAAACCAAAGATTCTAAACCCACATAATCCACGCGCAGCAAGTTTCATAATCAAATACGAGGCACATTAAAGAAAGGCGAGCAGAGCGAGAATAAATCTAAATCCAAAATGCGCAAACCCATTAACACTATGCTCACAAATTATTAATTTATTTAAACTACACCTCGGCACATCGAAGGAAGGCGAGCAAGAGCGAGACAAATATCTAAAACTAAAGCTTTCAAACTTACTTACCCCACGCGCAGCAAGTTTCATAAACAAATACGGGGCATATCGGAAGAAGGCGAACATCGAAATGCTGTAAAACTAAAATCAAAAATTCTAAACCCACATAATCCACGCGCAGCAAGTTTCATAATCAAATACGGGGCACATCGGAGGAAGGCAGCGAAAGCGAGAAAAAATATAAAACCCAAAGCGACCATAACCAACCTACCTCACGTGCAGCGAGTTCGGTAATAAAATACGGGGCATATCGGAAGAAGGCGAACATCGACAAGCTGTAAATCTAAAACCAATGATTCTAAACCCACATAACCCACGCTCCGCGAGTTCAATAATAAAATAAGTGCACATTAAAGGAAGGCGAGCAAAGCGAGAATAAATCTAAAACCAAAATGCGCAAAGCCATTATCTTCCAAATTATTAATTTATTAAACTACACCTCGGCACATCAGAGGAAGGCGAGCGATAGCGAGAAAAAATTAAAACCAAAGCTTCGAAACCCACTTACACTACGCGCAGCGAGTTTAATAATAAAATACGTGGCACATTAAAGGATGGCGAGCAAGAGCGAGACAAAATCTAAATCTAAACTAACTTTCAAACTTACTTACCCCACGCGCAGCAAGTTTCATAATAAAATACGAGGCCCATCAGAAGAAGGCGAGAGAAAGCGATAAAAAATATTAAAACCAAAGCGACCATAACCAACCTACCACACGTGCAGCGAGTTCGGTAATAAAATACGTGTCACATTGAAGGAAGGCGAGCAGAGCGAGAATAAATCTAAAGCCAAAATGCGCAAACCCATTAACACTATGCTTTCCAAATTATTAATTTATTTAAACTACAGTTAGGCACATTGAAGGAAGGCGAGCAAGAGCGAGACAAATATCTAAAACTAAAGCTTTCAAACTTACTAACCCCACGCGCAGCAAGTTTCATAATAAAATACGAGGCCCATCAGAGGAAGGCGAGCGATAGCGAGAAAAAATATTAAAACCAAAGCTTCCAAACCCACCTACACCACGCGCAGCGAGTTTAATAATAAAATACGTGGCACATTAAAGGATGGCGAGCAGGAGCGAGACAAAAATCTAAATCTAAACTAACTTTCAAACTTACTTACCCCACGCGCAGCAAGTTTCATAATCAAATACGAGGCACATCAGAGGAAGGCGAGCAAGAGCGAGAAACAACATTAAAACCCAAAGTGACCATAACCAACCTACCACGCGTGCAGCGAGTTCGGTAATAAAATTCGGGGCATATCGGAGGAATGCGAACATCGACAAGCTGTAAATCTAAAACCAAAGATTCTAAACCCACATAACCCACGCTCCGCGAGTTCAATAATAAAATAAGTGGCACATTAAAGGAAGGCGAGCTAAGCGAGAATAAATCTAAAACGAAAATGCGCAAACCCATTAACGCTATGCTTTCCAAATTATTAATTTATTTAAACTACACCTCGGCACATCAGAGGAAGGCGAGCGATAGCGAGAAAATATCTAAAACCAAAGCTTCCAAACCCACTTACCCCACGCGCAGCAAGTTTCATAAACAAATACGGGGCATATCGGAAGAAGGCGAACATCGAAATGCTGTAAAACTAAAATCAAAGATTCTAAACCCACATACCCCACGCGCAGCGAGTTCAATAATAAAATAAGTGGCACATTAAAGGAAGGCGAGCTAAGCGAGAATAAATCTAAAACGAAAATGCGCAAACCCATTAACTCTATGCTTTCCAAATTATTAATTTATTTAAACTACACCTCGGCACATCGAAGGAAGGCCAGTAAGAGCGAGACAAACATCTAAAACCAAAGCTTCCATCCCACTTACCCCACGCGCAGCAAGTTTCATAAACAAATACGGGGCATATCGGAAGAAGGCGAACATCGAAATGCTGTAAAACTAAAATCAAAGATTCTAAACCCACATAATCCACGCGCTGCAAGTTTCATAATCAAATACGGGGCACATCGGAGGAAGGCGAGCGAAAGCGAGAAAAAATATTAAAACTCAAAGCGACCATAACCAACCTACCTCACGTGCAGCGAGTTCGGTAATAAAATACGGGGCATATCGGAAGAAGGCGAACATCGACAAGCTGTAAATCTAAAAGCAATGATTCTAAACCCACATAACCCACGCTCCGCGAGTTCAATAATAAAATAAGTGGCACATTAAAGGAAGGCGAGCAAAGCGAGAATAAATCTAAAACCAAAATGCGCAAAGCCATTATGCTTTCCAAATTATTAATTTATTTAAATACACCTCGGCACATCAGAGGAAGGCGAGCGATAGCGAGAAAAAATATTAAAACCAAAGCTTCGAAACCCACTTACACTACGCGCAGCGAGTTTAATAATAAAATACGTGGCACATTAAAGGATGGCGAGCAAGAGCGAGACAAAAATCTAAATCTAAACTAACTTTCAAACTTACTTACCCCACGCGCAGCAAGTTTCATAATCAAATACGAGGCACATCAGAGGAAGGCGAGCAAGAGCGAGAAAAAAATCTAAAACCAAAGCTTCCATCCCACTTACCCCACGCGCAGCAAGTTTCATAAACAAATACGGGCATATCGGAAGAAGGCGAACATCGAAATGCTGTAAAACAAAATCAAAGATCTAAACCCAATAACCACGCGCTGCAAGTTTCATAATCAAATACGGGCACATCGAGGAAGGCGAGCGAAAGCGAGAAAAAATATTAAAACCCAAAGCGACCATAACCAACCTACCTCACGTGCAGCGAGTTCGGTAATAAAATACGGGGCATATCGGAAGAAGGCGAACATCGACAAGCTGTAAATCTAAAAGCAATGATTCTAAACCCACATAACCCACGCTCCGCGAGTTCAATAATAAAATAAGTGGCACATTAAAGGAAGGCGAGCAAAGCGAGAATAAATCTAAAACCAAAATGCGCAAAGCCATTATGCTTTCCAAATTATTAATTTATTTAAATTACACCTCGGCACATCAGAGGAAGGCGAGCGATAGCGAGAAAAAATATTAAAACCAAAGCTTCGAAACCCACTTACACTACGCGCAGCGAGTTTAATAATAAAATACGTGGCACATTAAAGGATGGCGAGCAAGAGCGAGACAAAAATCTAAATCTAAACTAACTTTCAAACTACTTACCCCACGCGCAGCAAGTTTCATAATCAAATACGAGGCACATCAGAGGAAGGCGAGCAAGAGCGAGAAAAAAATCTAAAACCAAAGTTTCCAAGCCCACTTACCCACGCGTAGCAAGTTTCATAATCAAATACGAGGCATATCGGAAGAATGCGAGCAAGAGCGAGAAACAACATTAAAAACCCAAAGTGACCATAACCAACCTACCACGCGTGCAGCGAGTTCGGTAATAAAATTCGGGTACATTAACGGAAGGCGAGCAAAGCGAGAATAAATCTAAAACAAAAATGCGCAAACCCATTAACTCTATGCTTTCCAAATTATTAATTTATTTAAACTACACCTCGGCACATCGAAGGAAGGCGAGCAAGAGCGAGACAAATATCTAAAACCAAAGCTTCCAAACCCACTTACCCCATGCGGAGCAAGTTTAATAATAAAATACGTGGCACATTAAACGATGGCGAGCAAGAGCTAGAAAAAAAATCTAAAACCAAAGTTTCCAAGCCCACTTACCCCACGCGTAGCAAGTTCATAATCAAATACGAGGCATATCGGAAGAATGCGAGCAAGAGCGAGAAACAACATTAAAACCCAAAGTGACCATAACCAACCTACCACGCGTGCAACGAGTTCGGTAATAAAATTCGGGGCATATCGGAGGAATGCGAACATCGACAAGCTGTAAATCTAAAACCAAAGATTCTAAACCCACATAACCCACGCTCCGCGAGTTCAATAATAAAATAAGTGGCACATTAAAGGAAGGCGAGCAAAGCGAGAATAAATCTAAAACAAAAATGCGCAAACCCATTAACTCTATGCTTTCCAATTATTAATTTATTTAAACTACACCTCGGCACATCGAAGGAAGGCGAGCAAGAGCGAGACAAATATCTAAAACCAAAGCTTCCCAAACCCACTTACCCCATGCGGAGCAAGTTTAATAATAAAATACGTGGCACATTAAACGATGGCGAGCAAGAGCGAGACAAACATCTAAAACCAAAGCTTCCAAACCCACTTACCCCATGCGGAGCAAGTTTCATAAACAAATACGGGGCATATCGGAAGAAGGCGAACATCGAAATGCTGTAAAACTAAAATCAAAGATTCTAAACCCACATAATCCACGCGCAGCAAGTTTCATAATCAAATACGGGGCACATCGGAGGAAGGCGAGCGAAAGCGAGAAAAAATATTAAAACCCAAAGCGACCATAACCAACCTACCTCACGTGCAGCGAGTTCGGTAATAAAATACGGGGCATATCGGAAGAAGGCGAACACCGACAAGCTGTAAATCTAAAACCAAAGATTCTAAACCCACATAATCCACGCGCAGCGAGTTCAATAACAAAATTCCTGGCACATTAAAGGAAGGCGAGCAGAGCGAGAATAAATCTAAACCAAAATGCGCAAAGCCATTATGCTTTCCAAATTATTAATTTATTTAAACTACACCTCGGCACATCAGAGGAAGGCGAGCGATAGCGAGAAAAAATATGAAAACCAAAGCTTCGAAACCCACTTACACCCACGCGCAGCGAGTTTAATAATAAAATACGTGGCACATTAAAGGATGGCGAGCAAGAGCGAGACAAAAATCTAAATCTAAACTAACTTTCAAACTACTTACCCACGCGCAGCAAGTTTCATAATCAAATACGAGGCACATCAGAGGAAGGCGAGCAAGAGCGAGAAAAAATCTAAAACCAAAGTTTCCAAGCCACTTACCCCACGCGTAGCAAGTTTCATAATCAAATACGAGGCATATCGGAAGAATGCGAGCAAGAGCGAGAAACAACATTAAAACCCAAAGTGACCATAACCAACCTACCACGCGTGCAACGAGTTCGGTAATAATATTCGGGGCATATCGGAGGAATGCGAACATCGACAAGCTGTAAATCTAAAACCAAAGATTCTAAACCCACATAACCCACGCTCCGCGAGTTCAATAATAAATAAGTGGCACATTAACGGAAGGCGAGCAAAGCGAGAATAAATCTAATACAAAATGCGCAAACCCATTAACTCTATGCTTTCCAAATTATTAATTTATTTAAACTACACCTCGCACATCGAAGGAAGGCGAGCAAGAGCGAGACAAATATCTAAAACCCCATGCGCAGCAAGTTTCATAAACAAATACGGGGCATATCGGAAGAAGGCGAACATCGAATGCTGTAAAACTAAAATCAAAGATTCTAAACCACATACCCACGCGCAGCGAGTTCAATAATAAAATAAGTGGCACATTAAAGGAAGGCGAGCAAAGCGAGAATAAATCTAAAACAAACATGCGCAAACCCATTAACTCTATGCTTTCCAAATTATTAATTTATTTAAACTACACCTCGCACATCGAAGGAAGGCCAGCAAGAACGAGACAAACATCTAAAACCAAAGCTTCCAAACCCACTTACCCCATGCGGAGCAAGTTTCATAAACAAATACGGGGCATATCGGAAGAAGGCGAACATCGAAATGCTGTAAAACTAAAATCAAAGATTCTAAACCCACATAATCCACGCGCAGCAAGTTTCATAATCAAATACGGGGCACATCGGAGGAAGGCGAGCGAAGCGAGAAAAAATATTAAAACCAAAGCGACCATAACCAACCTACCTCACGTGCAGCGAGTTCGGTAATAAAATACGGGGCATATCGGAAGAAGGCGAACATCGACAAGCTGTAATCTAAAACCAATGATTCTAAACCCACATAACCCACGCTCCGCGAGTTCAATAATAAAATAAGTGGCACATTGAAGGAAGGCGAGCAGAGCGAGAATAATCTAAAGCCAAAATGCGCAAAGCCATTATGCTTTCCAAATTATTAATTTATTTAAACTACACCTCGGCACATCAGAGAAGGCGAGCCGATAGCGAGAAAAAATATTAAAACCAAAGCTTCGAAACCCACTTACACTACGCGCAGCGAGTTTAATAATAAAATACGTGGCAAAATCGGAGGAAGGCGAGCCAGAGCGAGAAAAAAATCTAAAACCAAAGCTTCCAAACCCACTTACCCCCGCGCCAGGAAGTCTCAGAATAAAATACGAGGCACATCAGAGGAAGGCGAGCAAGAGCGAGACAAATATCGAAAACCAAAGCTTCCAAACCCACTTACCCCACGCGTAGGAAGTTTCAGAATAAAATACGAGGCACATCGGAGGAATGCTAAATAAACTCCATAACCAACCTACCACCTGTGCAGCGAGTTCGGTAATAAAATTCGGGGCATATCGGATGAATGCGAACATCGACAAGCTGTAAATCTAAAACCAAAGATTCTAAACCCACATAATCCACGCGCAGCAAGTTTCATAATCAAATACGAGGCACATTAAAGGAAGGCGAGCAAAGCGAGAATAAATCTAAAAACCAAAATGCGGCAAACCCATTAACTCTATGCTTTCCAAATTATTAATTTATTTAAACTACACCTTGCACATCGAAGGAAGGCGAGCGATAGCGAGAAAATATCTAAAACCAAAGCTTCCAAACCCCACTTACCCCACGCGCAGCAAGTTTCATAAACAAATACGGGGCATATCGGAAGAGGCGAACATCGAAATGCTGTAAAACTAAAATCAAAGATTCTAAATCCACATACCCCACGCGCAGCGAGTTCAATAATAAAATAAGTGGCACATTAAAGGAAGGCGAGCAAAGCGAGAATAAATCTAAAACGAAAATGCGCAAACCCATTAACTCTATGCTTTCCAAATTATTAATTTATTTAAACTACACCTCGGCACATCAGAGGAAGGCGAGCGATAGCGAGAAAAAATATTAAAACCAAAGCTTCGAAACCCAACTTACACTACGCGCAGCGAGTTTAATAATAAAATACGTGGCACATTAAAGGATGGCGAGCAAGAGCGAGACAAAAATCTAAATCTAAACTAACTTTCAAAAACTTACCTTACCCCACGCGCAGCAAGTTTCATAATAAAATACGAGGCCCATCAGAAGAAGGCGAGAGAAAGCGATAAAAAATATTAAAACCCAAAGCGACCATAACCAACTTCCACACGTGCAGCGAGTTCGGTAATAAAATACGTGTCACATTGAAGGAAGGCGAGGCAGAGCGAGAATAAAATCTAAAGCCAAAATGCGCAAACCCATTAACTATGCTTTCCAATTATTAATTTATTTCAACTACAGTTAGGCACATTGAATGAAGGCGAGCAAAGAGCGAGACAATATCTAAAACCTAAAGCTTTCAAACTTACTTACCACCACGCGAGGCAAGTTTCATAATAAAATACGAGGCCATCAGAGGAAGGCGAGCGATAGCGAGAAAAAAATATTAAAACCAAAGCTTCCAAACCCACTTACACCACGCGCAGCGAGTTTAATAATAAAATACGTGGCACATTAAAGGATGGCGAGCAAGAGCGAGACAAAAATCTAAATCTAAACTAACTTTCAAACTTACTTACCCCACGCGCAGCAAGTTTCATAATCAAATACGAGGCACATCAGAGGCGAAGGCGAGCAAGAGGCGAGAAACAACATTAAAACCAAAGTGACCATAACGAACCTACCACGCGTGCAGCGAGTTCGTAATAAAATTCGGGCATATCGGAGGAATGCGAACATCGACAAGCTGTAAATCTAAAACCAAGATTCTAAACCCACATAACCCACGCTCCGCGAGTTCAATAATAAAATAATGGCACATTAAAGGAAGGCGAGCTAAACGAGAATAAATCTAAAAGAAAAATGCGCAAACCCATTAACGCTATGCTTTCCAAATTATTAATTTATTTAAACTACACCTCGGCACATCAGAGGAAGGCGAGCGATAGCGAGAAAAATATCTAAAACCAAAGCTTCCAAAACCCACTTACCCCACGCGCAGCAAGTTTCATAAACAAATACGGGGCATATCGGAAGAAGGCGAACATCGAAATGCTGTAAACTAAAATCAAAGATTCTAAACCCACATACCCACGCGCAGCGAGTTCAATAATAAAATAAAGTGGCACATTAAAGGAAGGCGAGCTAAACGAGAATAAATCTAAACAAAAATGCGCAAACCCATTAACTCTATGCTTTCCAAATTATTAATTTATTTAAACTACACCGCGGCACATCGAAGGAAGGGCCAGCAAGAGCGAGACAAACTCTAAAACCAAAGCTTCCAACCCACTTACCCCACGCGCAGCAAGTTTCATAAACAAATACGGGGCATATCGGAGAAGGCGAACATCGAAATGCTGTAAAACTTAAAATCAAAGATTCTAAACCACATACCCACGCTCAGCGAGTTCAATAATAAAATAAGTGGCACATTAAAGGAAGGCGAGCAAAAGCGAGAATAAATCTAAAACAAAAATGCGCAAAACCATTAACTCTATGCTTTCCAAATTATTAATTTATTTAAACTACACCTCGGCACATCGAAGGAAGCCAGTAAGAGCGAGACAAACATCTAAAACCAAAGCTTCCAACCCACTTACCCCACGCGCAGCAAGTTTCATAAACAAATTACGGGGCATATCGGAAGAAGGCGAACATCGAAATGCTGTAAACTAAAATCAAAGATTTCAAACCCACATAATCCACGCGCAGCAAGTTTCATAATCAAATACGGGGGCACATCGGAGGAAGGCGACCCAGAGCGAGAAAAAATCTAAAACAAAGCTTCCAAACCCACTTACCCCACGCGCAGGAAGTCTCAGAATAAAATACGAGGCACATCAGAGAAAGGCGAGCAAGAGCGAGACAAAATCATAAAATAAACTAACTTTCAAACTTACTTACCCCACGCGCAGCAAGTTTCATATAAAATACGAGGCCCATCAGAGGAAGGCGAGCGATAGCGAGAAAAAATATTAAAACCAAGCTTCCAAACCCACTTACACCACGCGCAGGAAGTTCAATAATAAAATACGTGTCACATTGAAGGAAGGCGAGCAGAGCGAGAATAAATCTAAAGCCAAAATGCGCAAACCCATTAACACTATGCTTTCCAAATTATTAATTTTTTTAAACTACACCTCGGCACATCAGAGGAAGGTGAGCAAGAGCGAGACAAATATCTAAAACTAAAGCTTCTAAACCCACTTACCCCACGCGCAGGAAGTTTCAGAATAAAATACGAGGCACATCAGAAGAAGGCGAGAGAAAGCGATAAAAAATATTAAAACCCAAAGCGACCATAACCAACCTACCACACGTGCAGCGAGTTCGGTAATAAAATACGTGTCACATTGAAGGAAGGCGAGCAGAGCGAGAATAAATCTAAAGCCAAAATGCGCAAACCCATTAACACTATGCTTTCCAATTATTAATTATTTAAACTACACCTTGGCACATCGAAGGAAGGCGAGCAAGATCGAGTCAAATATCTAAAACTAAAGCTTTCAAACTTACTTACCCCACGCGCAGCAAGTTTCATAATCAAATACGGGGCAAATCGGAGGAAGGCGAGCCAGAGCGAGAAAAAAATCTAAAACCAAAGCTTCCAAACCCACTTACCCCCGCGCAGGAAGTCTCAGAATAAAATACGAGGCACATCAGAGGAAGGCGAGCAAGAGCGAGACAAATATCGAAAACCAAAGCTTCCAAACCCACTTACCCCACGCGTAGGAAGTTTCAGAATAAAATACGAGGCACATCGGAGGAATGCTAAATAAACTACATAACCAACCTACCACCTGTGCAGCGAGTTCGGTAATAAAATTCGGGGCATATCGGATGAATGCGAACATCGACAAGCTGTAAATCTAAAACCAAAGATTCTAAACCCACATAATCCACGCGCAGCAAGTTTCATAATCAAATACGAGGCACATTAAAGGAAGGCGAGCAAAGCGAGAATAAATCTAAAACCAAAATGCGCAAACCCATTAACTCTATGCTTTCCAAATTATTAATTTATTTAAACTACACCTTGGCACATCGAAGGAAGGCGAGCGATAGCGAGAAAAATATCTAAAACCAAAGCTTCCAAACCCACTTACCCCACGCGCAGCAAGTTTCATAAACAAATACGGGGCATATCGGAAGAAGGCGAACATCGAAATGCTGTAAAACTAAAATCAAAGATTCTAAATCCACATACCCCACGCGCAGCGAGTTCAATAATAAAATAAGTGGCACATTAAAGGAAGGCGAGCAAAGCGAGAATAAATCTAAAACGAAAATGCGCAAACCCATTAACTCTATGCTTTCCAAATTATTAATTTATTTAAACTACACCTCGGCACATCAGAGGAAGGCGAGCGATAGCGAGAAAAATATCTAAAACCAAAGCTTCCAAACCCACTTACCCCACGCGCAGCAAGTTTCATAAACAAATATGGGGCATATCGGAAGAAGGCGAACATCGAAATGCTGTAAAACTAAAATCAAAGATTCTAAACCCACATAATCCACGCGCAGCAAGTTTCATAATCAAATACGGGGCACATCGGAGGAAGGCGAGCGAAAGCGAGAAAAAATATTAAAACCCAAAGCGACCATAACCAACCTACCTCACGTGCAGCGAGTTCGGTAATAAAATACGGGGCATATCGGAAGAAGGCGAACATCGACAAGCTGTAAATCTAAAACCAATGATTCTAAACCCACATAACCCACGCTCCGCGAGTTCAATAATAAAATAAGTGGCACATTGAAGGAAGGCGAGCAGAGCGAGAATAAATCTAAAGCCAAAATGCGCAAACCCATTAACACTATGCTTTCCAAATTATTAATTTTTTTAAACTACACCTCGGCACATCAGAGGAAGGTGAGCAAGAGCGAGACAAATATCTAAAACTAAAGCTTCTAAACCCACTTACCCCACGCGCAGGAAGTTTCAGAATAAAATACGAGGCACATCAGAAGAAGGCGAGAGAAAGCGATAAAAAATATTAAAACCCAAAGCGACCATAACCAACCTACCACACGTGCAGCGAGTTCGGTAATAAAATACGTGTCACATTGAAGGAAGGCGAGCAGAGCGAGAATAAATCTAAAGCCAAAATGCGCAAACCCATTAACACTATGCTTTCCAAATTATTAATTTATTTAAACTACACCTTGGCACATCGAAGGAAGGCGAGCAAGATCGAGTCAAATATCTAAAACTAAAGCTTTCAAACTTACTTACCCCACGCGCAGCAAGTTTCATAATCAAATACGGGGCAAATCGGAGGAAGGCGAGCCAGAGCGAGAAAAAAATCTAAAACCAAAGCTTCCAAACCCACTTACCCCCGCGCAGGAAGTCTCAGAATAAAATACGAGGCACATCAGAGGAAGGCGAGCAAGAGCGAGACAAATATCGAAAACCAAAGCTTCCAAACCCACTTACCCCACGCGTAGGAAGTTTCAGAATAAAATACGAGGCACATCGGAGGAATGCTAAATAAACTACATAACCAACCTACCACCTGTGCAGCGAGTTCGGTAATAAAATTCGGGGCATATCGGATGAATGCGAACATCGACAAGCTGTAAATCTAAAACCAAAGATTCTAAACCCACATAATCCACGCGCAGCAAGTTTCATAATCAAATACGAGGCACATTAAAGGAAGGCGAGCAAAGCGAGAATAAATCTAAAACCAAAATGCGCAAACCCATTAACTCTATGCTTTCCAAATTATTAATTTATTTAAACTACACCTTGGCACATCGAAGGAAGGCGAGCGATAGCGAGAAAAATATCTAAAACCAAAGCTTCCAAACCCACTTACCCCACGCGCAGCAAGTTTCATAAACAAATACGGGGCATATCGGAAGAAGGCGAACATCGAAATGCTGTAAAACTAAAATCAAAGATTCTAAATCCACATACCCCACGCGCAGCGAGTTCAATAATAAAATAAGTGGCACATTAAAGGACGGCGAGCAAAGCGAGAATAAATCTAAAACGAAAATGCGCAAACCCATTAACTCTATGCTTTCCAAATTATTAATTTATTTAAACTACACCTCGGCACATCAGAGGAAGGCGAGCGATAGCGAGAAAAATATCTAAAACCAAAGCTTCCAAACCCACTTACCCCACGCGCAGCAAGTTTCATAAACAAATATGGGGCATATCGGAAGAAGGCGAACATCGAAATGCTGTAAAACTAAAATCAAAGATTCTAAACCCACATAATCCACGCGCAGCAAGTTTCATAATCAAATACGGGGCACATCGGAGGAAGGCGAGCGAAAGCGAGAAAAAATATTAAAACCCAAAGCGACCATAACCAACCTACCTCACGTGCAGCGAGTTCGGTAATAAAATACGGGGCATATCGGAAGAAGGCGAACATCGACAAGCTGTAAATCTAAAACCAATGATTCTAAACCCACATAACCCACGCTCCGCGAGTTCAATAATAAAATAAGTGGCACATTAAAGGAAGGCGAGCAAAGCGAGAATAAATCTAAAACCAAAATGCGCAAAGCCATTATGCTTTCCAAATTATTAATTTATTTAAACTACACCTCGGCACATCAGAGGAAGGCGAGCGATAGCGAGAAAAAATATTAAAACCAAAGCTTCGAAACCCACTTACACTACGCGCAGCGAGTTTAATAATAAAATACGTGGCACATTAAAGGATGGCGAGCAAGAGCGAGACAAATATCTAAAACTAAAGCTTCTAAACCCACTTACCCCACGCGCAGGAAGTTTCAGAATAAAATACGAGGCACATCAGAAGAAGGCGAGAGAAAGCGATAAAAAATATTAAAACCCAAAGCGACCATAACCAACCTACCACACGTGCAGCGAGTTCGGTAATAAAATACGTGTCACATTGAAGGAAGGCGAGCAGAGCGAGAATAAATCTAAAGCCAAAATGCGCAAACCCATTAACACTATGCTTTCCAAATTATTAATTTATTTAAACTACACCTTGGCACATCGAAGGAAGGCGAGCAAGATCGAGTCAAATATCTAAAACTAAAGCTTTCAAACTTACTTACCCCACGCGCAGCAAGTTTCATAATCAAATACGGGGCAAATCGGAGGAAGGCGAGCCAGAGCGAGAAAAAAATCTAAAACCAAAGCTTCCAAACCCACTTACCCCCGCGCAGGAAGTCTCAGAATAAAATACGAGGCACATCAGAGGAAGGCGAGCAAGAGCGAGACAAATATCGAAAACCAAAGCTTCCAAACCCACTTACCCCACGCGTAGGAAGTTTCAGAATAAAATACGAGGCACATCGGAGGAATGCTAAATAAACTACATAACCAACCTACCACCTGTGCAGCGAGTTCGGTAATAAAATTCGGGGCATATCGGATGAATGCGAACATCGACAAGCTGTAAATCTAAAACCAAAGATTCTAAACCCACATAATCCACGCGCAGCAAGTTTCATAATCAAATACGAGGCACATTAAAGGAAGGCGAGCAAAGCGAGAATAAATCTAAAACCAAAATGCGCAAACCCATTAACTCTATGCTTTCCAAATTATTAATTTATTTAAACTACACCTTGGCACATCGAAGGAAGGCGAGCAAGAGCGAGACAAATATCTAAAACTAAAGCTTTCAAACTTACTTACCCCACGCGCAGCATGTTTCATAATCAAATACGGGGCACATCGGAGGAAGGCGTCCAGAGCGAGAAATAAATCTAAAACCAAAGCTTCCAATCCCACTTACCCCACGCGCAGGAAGTTTCAGAATAAAATACGAGGCGTAACGGAGGAATGCGAGCAAGAGCGAGAAACAACATTAAAACCCAAAGTGACCAAATCCAACCTACCACCCGTGCAGCGAGTTCGGTAATAAAATTCGGGGCATATCGGAGGTATGCGAACATCGACAAGCTGTAAATCTAAAACCAAAGATTCTAAACCCACATAATCCACGCGCAGCAAGTTTCATAATCAAATACGAGGCACATTAAAGAAAGGCGAGCAGAGCGAGAATAAATCTAAATCCAAAATGCGCAAACCCATTAACACTATGCTCACAAATTATTAATTTATTTAAACTACACCTCGGCACATCGAAGGAAGGCGAGCAAGAGCGAGACAAATATCTAAAACTAAAGCTTTCAAACTTACTTACCCCACGCGCAGCAACTTTCATAATCAAATACGGGGCAAATCGGAGGAAGGCGAGCTAGAGCGAGAAAAAAATCTAAAACCTAAGCTTCCAAACCCACTTACCACACGCGCAGGAAGTCTCAGAATAAAATACTAGGCACATCAGAGGAAGGCGAGCAAGAGCGAGACAAATATCTAAAACTAAAGCTTTCAAACTTACTTACCCCACGAGCAGCAAGTTTCATAATAAAATACGAGGCCCATCAGAAGAAGGCGAGAGAAAGCGATAAAAAATATTAAAATCCAAAGCGACCATAACCAACCTACCACACGTGCAGCGAGTTCGGTAATAAAATACGTGTCACATTGAAGGAAGGCGAGCAGAGCGAGAATAAATCTAAAGCCAAAATGCGCAAACCCATTAACACTATGCTTTCCAAATTATTAATTTATTTAAACTACAGTTAGGCACATTGAAGGAAGGCGAGCGATAGCGAGAAAAAATATTAAAACCAAAGCTTCCAAACCCACTTACACCACGCGCAGCGAGTTTAATAATAAAATACGTGGCACATTAAAGGATGGCGAGCAAGAGCGAGACAAAAATCTAAATCTAAACTAACTTTCAAACTTACTTACCCCACGCGCAGCAAGTTTCATAATCAAATACGAGGCACATCAGAGGAAGGCTAGCAAGAGCGAGAAACAACATTAAAACCCAAAGTGACCATAACCAACCTACCACGCGTGCAGCGAGTTCGGTAATAAAATTCGGGGCATATCGGAGGAATGCGAACATCGACAAGCTGTAAATCTAAAACCAAAGATTCTAAACCCACATAACCCACGCTCCGCGAGTTCAATAATAAAATAAGTGGCACATTAAAGGAAGGCGAGCTAAGCGAGAATAAATCTAAAACGAAAATGCGCAAACCCATTAACGCTATGCTTTCCAAATTATTAATTTATTTAAACTACACCTCGGCACATCAGAGGAAGGCGAGCGATAGCGAGAAAAATATCTAAAACCAAAGCTTCCAAACGCACTTACCCCACGCGCAGCAAGTTTCATAAACAAATACGGGGCATATCGGAAGAAGGCGAACATCGAAATGCTGTAAAACTAAAATCAAAGATTCTAAATCCACATACCCCACGCGCAGCGAGTTCAATAATAAAATAAGTGGCACATTAAAGGAAGGCGAGCAAAGCGAGAATAAATCTAAAACGAAAATGCGCAAACCCATTAACTCTATGCTTTCCAAATTATTAATTTATTTAAACTACACCTCGGCACATCGAAGGAAGGCCAGTAAGAGCGAGACAAACATCTAAAACCAAAGCTTCCAACCCACTTACCCCACGCGCAGCAAGTTTCATAAACAAATACGGGGCATATCGGAAGAAGGCGAACATCGAAATGCTGTAAAACTAAAATCAAAAATTCTAAACCCACATAATCCACGCGCAGCAAGTTTCATAATCAAATACGGGGCACATCGGAGGAAGGCAGCGAAAGCGAGAAAAAATATTAAAACCCAAAGCGACCATAACCAACCTACCTCACGTGCAGCGAGTTCGGTAATAAAATACGGGGCATATCGGAAGAAGGCGAACATCGACAAGCTGTAAATCTAAAACCAATGATTCTAAACCCACATAACCCACGCTCCGCGAGTTCAATAATAAAATAAGTGGCACATTAAAGGAAGGCGAGCAAAGCGAGAATAAATCTAAAACCAAAATGCGCAAAGCCATTATGCTTTCCAAATTATTAATTTATTTAAACTACACCTCGGCACATCAGAGGAAGGCGAGCGATAGCGAGAAAAAATATTAAAACCAAAGCTTCGAAACCCACTTACACTACGCGCAGCGAGTTTAATAATAAAATACGTGGCACATTAAAGGATGGCGAGCAAGAGCGAGACAAAAATCTAAATCTAAACTAACTTTCAAACTTACTTACCCCACGCGCAGCAAGTTTCATAATAAAATACGAGGCCCATCAGAAGAAGGCGAGAGAAAGCGATAAAAAATATTAAAACCCAAAGCGACCATAACCAACCTACCACACGTGCAGCGAGTTCGGTAATAAAATACGTGTCACATTGAAGGAAGGCGAGCAGAGCGAGAATAAATCTAAAGCCAAAATGCGCAAACCCATTAACACTATGCTTTCCAAATTATTAATTTATTTAAACTACAGTTAGGCACATTGAAGGAAGGCGAGCAAGAGCGAGACAAATATCTAAAACTAAAGCTTTCAAACTTACTAACCCCACGCGCAGCAAGTTTCATAATAAAATACGAGGCCCATCAGAGGAAGGCGAGCGATAGCGAGAAAAAATATTAAAACCAAAGCTTCCAAACCCACCTACACCACGCGCAGCGAGTTTAATAATAAAATACGTGGCACATTAAAGGATGGCGAGCAGGAGCGAGACAAAAATCTAAATCTAAACTAACTTTCAAACTTACTTACCCCACGCGCAGCAAGTTTCATAATCAAATACGAGGCACATCAGAGGAAGGCGAGCAAGAGCGAGAAACAACATTAAAACCCAAAGTGACCATAACCAACCTACCACGCGTGCAGCGAGTTCGGTAATAAAATTCGGGGCATATCGGAGGAATGCGAACATCGACAAGCTGTAAATCTAAAACCAAAGATTCTAAACCCACATAACCCACGCTCCGCGAGTTCAATAATAAAATAAGTGGCACATTAAAGGAAGGCGAGCTAAGCGAGAATAAATCTAAAACGAAAATGCGCAAACCCATTAACGCTATGCTTTCCAAATTATTAATTTATTTAAACTACACCTCGGCACATCAGAGGAAGGCGAGCGATAGCGAGAAAAATATCTAAAACCAAAGCTTCCAAACCCACTTACCCCACGCGCAGCAAGTTTCATAAACAAATACGGGGCATATCGGAAGAAGGCGAACATCGAAATGCTGTAAAACTAAAATCAAAGATTCTAAACCCACATACCCCACGCGCAGCGAGTTCAATAATAAAATAAGTGGCACATTAAAGGAAGGCGAGCTAAGCGAGAATAAATCTAAAACGAAAATGCGCAAACCCATTAACTCTATGCTTTCCAAATTATTAATTTATTTAAACTACACCTCGGCACATCGAAGGAAGGCCAGTAAGAGCGAGACAAACATCTAAAACCAAAGCTTCCATCCCACTTACCCCACGCGCAGCAAGTTTCATAAACAAATACGGGGCATATCGGAAGAAGGCGAACATCGAAATGCTGTAAAACTAAAATCAAAGATTCTAAACCCACATAATCCACGCGCTGCAAGTTTCATAATCAAATACGGGGCACATCGGAGGAAGGCGAGCGAAAGCGAGAAAAAATATTAAAACCCAAAGCGACCATAACCAACCTACCTCACGTGCAGCGAGTTCGGTAATAAAATACGGGGCATATCGGAAGAAGGCGAACATCGACAAGCTGTAAATCTAAAAGCAATGATTCTAAACCCACATAACCCACGCTCCGCGAGTTCAATAATAAAATAAGTGGCACATTAAAGGAAGGCGAGCAAAGCGAGAATAAATCTAAAACCAAAATGCGCAAAGCCATTATGCTTTCCAAATTATTAATTTATTTAAATTACACCTCGGCACATCAGAGGAAGGCGAGCGATAGCGAGAAAAAGTATTAAAACCAAAGCTTCGAAACCCACTTACACTACGCGCAGCGAGTTTAATAATAAAATACGTGGCACATTAAAGGATGGCGAGCAAGAGCGAGACAAAAATCTAAATCTAAACTAACTTTCAAACTTACTTACCCCACGCGCAGCAAGTTTCATAATCAAATACGAGGCACATCAGAGGAAGGCGAGCAAGAGCGAGAAAAAAATCTAAAACCAAAGCTTCCATCCCACTTACCCCACGCGCAGCAAGTTTCATAAACAAATACGGGGCATATCGGAAGAAGGCGAACATCGAAATGCTGTAAAACTAAAATCAAAGATTCTAAACCCACATAATCCACGCGCTGCAAGTTTCATAATCAAATACGGGGCACATCGGAGGAAGGCGAGCGAAAGCGAGAAAAAATATTAAAACCCAAAGCGACCATAACCAACCTACCTCACGTGCAGCGAGTTCGGTAATAAAATACGGGGCATATCGGAAGAAGGCGAACATCGACAAGCTGTAAATCTAAAAGCAATGATTCTAAACCCACATAACCCACGCTCCGCGAGTTCAATAATAAAATAAGTGGCACATTAAAGGAAGGCGAGCAAAGCGAGAATAAATCTAAAACCAAAATGCGCAAAGCCATTATGCTTTCCAAATTATTAATTTATTTAAATTACACCTCGGCACATCAGAGGAAGGCGAGCGATAGCGAGAAAAAATATTAAAACCAAAGCTTCGAAACCCACTTACACTACGCGCAGCGAGTTTAATAATAAAATACGTGGCACATTAAAGGATGGCGAGCAAGAGCGAGACAAAAATCTAAATCTAAACTAACTTTCAAACTTACTTACCCCACGCGCAGCAAGTTTCATAATCAAATACGAGGCACATCAGAGGAAGGCGAGCAAGAGCGAGAAAAAAATCTAAAACCAAAGTTTCCAAGCCCACTTACCCCACGCGTAGCAAGTTTCATAATCAAATACGAGGCATATCGGAAGAATGCGAGCAAGAGCGAGAAACAACATTAAAACCCAAAGTGACCATAACCAACCTACCACGCGTGCAGCGAGTTCGGTAATAAAATTCGGGGTACATTAACGGAAGGCGAGCAAAGCGAGAATAAATCTAAAACAAAAATGCGCAAACCCATTAACTCTATGCTTTCCAAATTATTAATTTATTTAAACTACACCTCGGCACATCGAAGGAAGGCGAGCAAGAGCGAGACAAATATCTAAAACCAAAGCTTCCAAACCCACTTACCCCATGCGGAGCAAGTTTAATAATAAAATACGTGGCACATTAAACGATGGCGAGCAAGAGCTAGAAAAAAATCTAAAACCAAAGTTTCCAAGCCCACTTACCCCACGCGTAGCAAGTTTCATAATCAAATACGAGGCATATCGGAAGAATGCGAGCAAGAGCGAGAAACAACATTAAAACCCAAAGTGACCATAACCAACCTACCACGCGTGCAACGAGTTCGGTAATAAAATTCGGGGCATATCGGAGGAATGCGAACATCGACAAGCTGTAAATCTAAAACCAAAGATTCTAAACCCACATAACCCACGCTCCGCGAGTTCAATAATAAAATAAGTGGCACATTAAAGGAAGGCGAGCAAAGCGAGAATAAATCTAAAACAAAAATGCGCAAACCCATTAACTCTATGCTTTCCAAATTATTAATTTATTTAAACTACACCTCGGCACATCGAAGGAAGGCGAGCAAGAGCGAGACAAATATCTAAAACCAAAGCTTCCAAACCCACTTACCCCATGCGGAGCAAGTTTAATAATAAAATACGTGGCACATTAAACGATGGCGAGCAAGAGCGAGACAAACATCTAAAACCAAAGCTTCCAAACCCACTTACCCCATGCGGAGCAAGTTTCATAAACAAATACGGGGCATATCGGAAGAAGGCGAACATCGAAATGCTGTAAAACTAAAATCAAAGATTCTAAACCCACATAATCCACGCGCAGCAAGTTTCATAATCAAATACGGGGCACATCGGAGGAAGGCGAGCGAAAGCGAGAAAAAATATTAAAACCCAAAGCGACCATAACCAACCTACCTCACGTGCAGCGAGTTCGGTAATAAAATACGGGGCATATCGGAAGAAGGCGAACACCGACAAGCTGTAAATCTAAAACCAAAGATTCTAAACCCACATAATCCACGCGCAGCGAGTTCAATAACAAAATTCCTGGCACATTAAAGGAAGGCGAGCAGAGCGAGAATAAATCTAAAACCAAAATGCGCAAAGCCATTATGCTTTCCAAATTATTAATTTATTTAAACTACACCTCGGCACATCAGAGGAAGGCGAGCGATAGCGAGAAAAAATATGAAAACCAAAGCTTCGAAACCCACTTACACCACGCGCAGCGAGTTTAATAATAAAATACGTGGCACATTAAAGGATGGCGAGCAAGAGCGAGACAAAAATCTAAATCTAAACTAACTTTCAAACTTACTTACCCCACGCGCAGCAAGTTTCATAATCAAATACGAGGCACATCAGAGGAAGGCGAGCAAGAGCGAGAAAAAAATCTAAAACCAAAGTTTCCAAGCCCACTTACCCCACGCGTAGCAAGTTTCATAATCAAATACGAGGCATATCGGAAGAATGCGAGCAAGAGCGAGAAACAACATTAAAACCCAAAGTGACCATAACCAACCTACCACGCGTGCAACGAGTTCGGTAATAATATTCGGGGCATATCGGAGGAATGCGAACATCGACAAGCTGTAAATCTAAAACCAAAGATTCTAAACCCACATAACCCACGCTCCGCGAGTTCAATAATAAAATAAGTGGCACATTAACGGAAGGCGAGCAAAGCGAGAATAAATCTAATACAAAAATGCGCAAACCCATTAACTCTATGCTTTCCAAATTATTAATTTATTTAAACTACACCTCGGCACATCGAAGGAAGGCGAGCAAGAGCGAGACAAATATCTAAAACCCCATGCGCAGCAAGTTTCATAAACAAATACGGGGCATATCGGAAGAAGGCGAACATCGAAATGCTGTAAAACTAAAATCAAAGATTCTAAACCCACATACCCCACGCGCAGCGAGTTCAATAATAAAATAAGTGGCACATTAAAGGAAGGCGAGCAAAGCGAGAATAAATCTAAAACCAAAGCTTCCAAACCCACTTACCCCACGCGCAGGAAGTCTCAGAATAAAATACGAGGCACATCAGAGAAAGGCGAGCAAGAGCGAGACAAAAATCTAAAACTAAACTAACTTTCAAACTTACTTACCCCACGCGCAGCAAGTTTCATAATAAAATACGAGGCCCATCAGAGGAAGGCGAGCGATAGCGAGAAAAAATATTAAAACCAAAGCTTCCAAACCCACTTACACCACGCGCAGGAAGTTCAATAATAAAATACGTGTCACATTGAAGGAAGGCGAGCAGAGCGAGAATAAATCTAAAGCCAAAATGCGCAAACCCATTAACACTATGCTTTCCAAATTATTAATTTTTTTAAACTACACCTCGGCACATCAGAGGAAGGTGAGCAAGAGCGAGACAAATATCTAAAACTAAAGCTTCTAAACCCACTTACCCCACGCGCAGGAAGTTTCAGAATAAAATACGAGGCACATCAGAAGAAGGCGAGAGAAAGCGATAAAAAATATTAAAACCCAAAGCGACCATAACCAACCTACCACACGTGCAGCGAGTTCGGTAATAAAATACGTGTCACATTGAAGGAAGGCGAGCAGAGCGAGAATAAATCTAAAGCCAAAATGCGCAAACCCATTAACACTATGCTTTCCAAATTATTAATTTATTTAAACTACACCTTGGCACATCGAAGGAAGGCGAGCAAGATCGAGTCAAATATCTAAAACTAAAGCTTTCAAACTTACTTACCCCACGCGCAGCAAGTTTCATAATCAAATACGGGGCAAATCGGAGGAAGGCGAGCCAGAGCGAGAAAAAAATCTAAAACCAAAGCTTCCAAACCCACTTACCCCCGCGCAGGAAGTCTCAGAATAAAATACGAGGCACATCAGAGGAAGGCGAGCAAGAGCGAGACAAATATCGAAAACCAAAGCTTCCAAACCCACTTACCCCACGCGTAGGAAGTTTCAGAATAAAATACGAGGCACATCGGAGGAATGCTAAATAAACTACATAACCAACCTACCACCTGTGCAGCGAGTTCGGTAATAAAATTCGGGGCATATCGGATGAATGCGAACATCGACAAGCTGTAAATCTAAAACCAAAGATTCTAAACCCACATAATCCACGCGCAGCAAGTTTCATAATCAAATACGAGGCACATTAAAGGAAGGCGAGCAAAGCGAGAATAAATCTAAAACCAAAATGCGCAAACCCATTAACTCTATGCTTTCCAAATTATTAATTTATTTAAACTACACCTTGGCACATCGAAGGAAGGCGAGCGATAGCGAGAAAAATATCTAAAACCAAAGCTTCCAAACCCACTTACCCCACGCGCAGCAAGTTTCATAAACAAATACGGGGCATATCGGAAGAAGGCGAACATCGAAATGCTGTAAAACTAAAATCAAAGATTCTAAATCCACATACCCCACGCGCAGCGAGTTCAATAATAAAATAAGTGGCACATTAAAGGAAGGCGAGCAAAGCGAGAATAAATCTAAAACGAAAATGCGCAAACCCATTAACTCTATGCTTTCCAAATTATTAATTTATTTAAACTACACCTCGGCACATCAGAGGAAGGCGAGCGATAGCGAGAAAAATATCTAAAACCAAAGCTTCCAAACCCACTTACCCCACGCGCAGCAAGTTTCATAAACAAATATGGGGCATATCGGAAGAAGGCGAACATCGAAATGCTGTAAAACTAAAATCAAAGATTCTAAACCCACATAATCCACGCGCAGCAAGTTTCATAATCAAATACGGGGCACATCGGAGGAAGGCGAGCGAAAGCGAGAAAAAATATTAAAACCCAAAGCGACCATAACCAACCTACCTCACGTGCAGCGAGTTCGGTAATAAAATACGGGGCATATCGGAAGAAGGCGAACATCGACAAGCTGTAAATCTAAAACCAATGATTCTAAACCCACATAACCCACGCTCCGCGAGTTCAATAATAAAATAAGTGGCACATTGAAGGAAGGCGAGCAGAGCGAGAATAAATCTAAAGCCAAAATGCGCAAAGCCATTATGCTTTCCAAATTATTAATTTATTTAAACTACACCTCGGCACATCAGAGGAAGGCGAGCGATAGCGAGAAAAAATATTAAAACCAAAGCTTCGAAACCCACTTACACTACGCGCAGCGAGTTTAATAATAAAATACGTGGCAAATCGGAGGAAGGCGAGCCAGAGCGAGAAAAAAATCTAAAACCAAAGCTTCCAAACCCACTTACCCCCGCGCAGGAAGTCTCAGAATAAAATACGAGGCACATCAGAGGAAGGCGAGCAAGAGCGAGACAAATATCGAAAACCAAAGCTTCCAAACCCACTTACCCCACGCGTAGGAAGTTTCAGAATAAAATACGAGGCACATCGGAGGAATGCTAAATAAACTACATAACCAACCTACCACCTGTGCAGCGAGTTCGGTAATAAAATTCGGGGCATATCGGATGAATGCGAACATCGACAAGCTGTAAATCTAAAACCAAAGATTCTAAACCCACATAATCCACGCGCAGCAAGTTTCATAATCAAATACGAGGCACATTAAAGGAAGGCGAGCAAAGCGAGAATAAATCTAAAACCAAAATGCGCAAACCCATTAACTCTATGCTTTCCAAATTATTAATTTATTTAAACTACACCTCGGCACATCAGAGGAAGGCGAGCGATAGCGAGAAAAAATATTAAAACCAAAGCTTCGAAACCCACTTACACTACGCGCAGCGAGTTTAATAATAAAATACGTGGCACATTAAAGGATGGCGAGCAAGAGCGAGACAAAAATCTAAATCTAAACTAACTTTCAAACTTACTTACCCCACGCGCAGCAAGTTTCATAATAAAATACGAGGCCCATCAGAAGAAGGCGAGAGAAAGCGATAAAAAATATTAAAACCCAAAGCGACCATAACCAACCTACCACACGTGCAGCGAGTTCGGTAATAAAATACGTGTCACATTGAAGGAAGGCGAGCAGAGCGAGAATAAATCTAAAGCCAAAATGCGCAAACCCATTAACACTATGCTTTCCAAATTATTAATTTATTTCAACTACAGTTAGGCACATTGAATGAAGGCGAGCAAGAGCGAGACAAATATCTAAAACTAAAGCTTTCAAACTTACTTACCCCACGCGCAGCAAGTTTCATAATAAAATACGAGGCCCATCAGAGGAAGGCGAGCGATAGCGAGAAAAAATATTAAAACCAAAGCTTCCAAACCCACTTACACCACGCGCAGCGAGTTTAATAATAAAATACGTGGCACATTAAAGGATGGCGAGCAAGAGCGAGACAAAAATCTAAATCTAAACTAACTTTCAAACTTACTTACCCCACGCGCAGCAAGTTTCATAATCAAATACGAGGCACATCAGAGGAAGGCGAGCAAGAGCGAGAAACAACATTAAAACCCAAAGTGACCATAACGAACCTACCACGCGTGCAGCGAGTTCGGTAATAAAATTCGGGGCATATCGGAGGAATGCGAACATCGACAAGCTGTAAATCTAAAACCAAAGATTCTAAACCCACATAACCCACGCTCCGCGAGTTCAATAATAAAATAAGTGGCACATTAAAGGAAGGCGAGCTAAACGAGAATAAATCTAAAACGAAAATGCGCAAACCCATTAACGCTATGCTTTCCAAATTATTAATTTATTTAAACTACACCTCGGCACATCAGAGGAAGGCGAGCGATAGCGAGAAAAATATCTAAAACCAAAGCTTCCAAACCCACTTACCCCACGCGCAGCAAGTTTCATAAACAAATACGGGGCATATCGGAAGAAGGCGAACATCGAAATGCTGTAAAACTAAAATCAAAGATTCTAAACCCACATACCCCACGCGCAGCGAGTTCAATAATAAAATAAGTGGCACATTAAAGGAAGGCGAGCAAAGCGAGAATAAATCTAAAACAAAAATGCGCAAACCCATTAACTCTATGCTTTCCAAATTATTAATTTATTTAAACTACACCGCGGCACATCGAAGGAAGGCCAGTAAGAGCGAGACAAACATCTAAAACCAAAGCTTCCAACCCACTTACCCCACGCGCAGCAAGTTTCATAAACAAATACGGGGCATATCGGAAGAAGGCGAACATCGAAATGCTGTAAAACTAAAATCAAAGATTCTAAACCCACATACCCCACGCTCCGCGAGTTCAATAATAAAATAAGTGGCACATTAAAGGAAGGCGAGCAAAGCGAGAATAAATCTAAAACAAAAATGCGCAAACCCATTAACTCTATGCTTTCCAAATTATTAATTTATTTAAACTACACCTCGGCACATCGAAGGAAGGCCAGTAAGAGCGAGACAAACATCTAAAACCAAAGCTTCCAACCCACTTACCCCACGCGCAGCAAGTTTCATAAACAAATACGGGGCATATCGGAAGAAGGCGAACATCGAAATGCTGTAAAACTAAAATCAAAGATTCTAAACCCACATAATCCACGCACAGCAAGTTTCATAATCAAATACGGGGCACATCGGAGGAAGGCGACCCAGAGCGAGAAATAAATCTAAAACCAAAGCTTCCAAACCCACTTACCCCACGCGCAGGAAGTCTCAGAATAAAATACGAGGCACATCAGAGGAAGGCGAGCAAGAGCGAGACAAAAATCTAAAACTAAACTAACTTTCAAACTTACTTACCCCACGCGCAGCAAGTTTCATAATAAAATACGAGGCCCATCAGAGGAAGGCGAGCGATAGCGAGAAAAAATATTAAAACCAAAGCTTCCAAACCCACTTACACCACGCGCAGGAAGTTCAATAATAAAATACGTGTCACATTGAAGGAAGGCGAGCAGAGCGAGAATAAATCTAAAGCCAAAATGCGCAAACCCATTAACACTATGCTTTCCAAATTATTAATTTTTTTAAACTACACCTCGGCACATCAGAGGAAGGTGAGCAAGAGCGAGACAAATATCTAAAACTAAAGCTTCTAAACCCACTTACCCCACGCGCAGGAAGTTTCAGAATAAAATACGAGGCACATCAGAAGAAGGCGAGAGAAAGCGATAAAAAATATTAAAACCCAAAGCGACCATAACCAACCTACCACACGTGCAGCGAGTTCGGTAATAAAATACGTGTCACATTGAAGGAAGGCGAGCAGAGCGAGAATAAATCTAAAGCCAAAATGCGCAAACCCATTAACACTATGCTTTCCAAATTATTAATTTATTTAAACTACACCTTGGCACATCGAAGGAAGGCGAGCAAGATCGAGTCAAATATCTAAAACTAAAGCTTTCAAACTTACTTACCCCACGCGCAGCAAGTTTCATAATCAAATACGGGGCAAATCGGAGGAAGGCGAGCCAGAGCGAGAAAAAAATCTAAAACCAAAGCTTCCAAACCCACTTACCCCCGCGCAGGAAGTCTCAGAATAAAATACGAGGCACATCAGAGGAAGGCGAGCAAGAGCGAGACAAATATCGAAAACCAAAGCTTCCAAACCCACTTACCCCACGCGTAGGAAGTTTCAGAATAAAATACGAGGCACATCGGAGGAATGCTAAATAAACTACATAACCAACCTACCACCTGTGCAGCGAGTTCGGTAATAAAATTCGGGGCATATCGGATGAATGCGAACATCGACAAGCTGTAAATCTAAAACCAAAGATTCTAAACCCACATAATCCACGCGCAGCAAGTTTCATAATCAAATACGAGGCACATTAAAGGAAGGCGAGCAAAGCGAGAATAAATCTAAAACCAAAATGCGCAAACCCATTAACTCTATGCTTTCCAAATTATTAATTTATTTAAACTACACCTTGGCACATCGAAGGAAGGCGAGCAAGAGCGAGACAAATATCTAAAACTAAAGCTTTCAAACTTACTTACCCCACGCGCAGCATGTTTCATAATCAAATACGGGGCACATCGGAGGAAGGCGTCCAGAGCGAGAAATAAATCTAAAACCAAAGCTTCCAATACCACTTACCCCACGCGCAGGAAGTTTCAGAATAAAATACGAGGCGTAACGGAGGAATGCGAGCAAGAGCGAGAAACAACATTAAAACCCAAAGTGACCAAATCCAACCTACCACCCGTGCAGCGAGTTCGGTAATAAAATTCGGGGCATATCGGAGGTATGCGAACATCGACAAGCTGTAAATCTAAAACCAAAGATTCTAAACCCACATAATCCACGCGCAGCAAGTTTCATAATCAAATACGAGGCACATTAAAGAAAGGCGAGCAGAGCGAGAATAAATCTAAATCCAAAATGCGCAAACCCATTAACACTATGCTCACAAATTATTAATTTATTTAAACTACACCTCGGCACATCGAAGGAAGGCGAGCAAGAGCGAGACAAATATCTAAAACTAAAGCTTTCAAACTTACTTACCCCACGCGCAGCAACTTTCATAATCAAATACGGGGCAAATCGGAGGAAGGCGAGCTAGAGCGAGAAAAAAATCTAAAACCTAAGCTTCCAAACCCACTTACCACACGCGCAGGAAGTCTCAGAATAAAATACTAGGCACATCAGTGGAAGGCGAGCAAGAGCGAGACAAATATCTAAAACTAAAGCTTTCAAACTTACTTACCCCACGAGCAGCAAGTTTCATAATAAAATACGAGGCCCATCAGAAGAAGGCGAGAGAAAGCGATAAAAAATATTAAAATCCAAAGCGACCATAACCAACCTACCACACGTGCAGCGAGTTCGGTAATAAAATACGTGTCACATTGAAGGAAGGCGAGCAGAGCGAGAATAAATCTAAAGCCAAAATGCGCAAACCCATTAACACTATGCTTTCCAAATTATTAATTTATTTAAACTACAGTTAGGCACATTGAAGGAAGGCGAGCAAGAGCGAGACAAATATCTAAAACTAAAGCTTTCAAACTTACTTACCCCACGCGCAGCAAGTTTCATAATAAAATACGAGGCCCATCAGAGGAAGGCGAGCGATAGCGAGAAAAAATATTAAAACCAAAGCTTCCAAACCCACTTACACCACGCGCAGCGAGTTTAATAATAAAATACGTGGCACATTAAAGGATGGCGAGCAAGAGCGAGACAAAAATCTAAATCTAAACTAACTTTCAAACTTACTTACCCCACGCGCAGCAAGTTTCATAATCAAATACGAGGCACATCAGAGGAAGGCGAGCAAGAGCGAGAAACAACATTAAAACCCAAAGTGACCATAACGAACCTACCACGCGTGCAGCGAGTTCGGTAATAAAATTCGGGGCATATCGGAGGAATGCGAACATCGACAAGCTGTAAATCTAAAACCAAAGATTCTAAACCCACATAACCCACGCTCCGCGAGTTCAATAATAAAATAAGTGGCACATTAAAGGAAGGCGAGCTAAGCGAGAATAAATCTAAAACGAAAATGCGCAAACCCATTAACGCTATGCTTTCCAAATTATTAATTTATTTAAACTACACCTCGGCACATCAGAGGAAGGCGAGCGATAGCGAGAAAAATATCTAAAACCAAAGCTTCCAAACCCACTTACCCCACGCGCAGCAAGTTTCATAAACAAATACGGGGCATATCGGAAGAAGGCGAACATCGAAATGCTGTAAAACTAAAATCAAAGATTCTAAACCCACATACCCCACGCGCAGCGAGTTCAATAATAAAATAAGTGGCACATTAAAGGAAGGCGAGCAAAGCGAGAATAAATCTAAAACAAAAATGCGCAAACCCATTAACTCTATGCTTTCCAAATTATTAATTTATTTAAACTACACCGCGGCACATCGAAGGAAGGCCAGTAAGAGCGAGACAAACATCTAAAACCAAAGCTTCCAACCCACTTACCCCACGCGCAGCAAGTTTCATAAACAAATACGGGGCATATCGGAAGAAGGCGAACATCGAAATGCTGTAAAACTAAAATCAAAGATTCTAAACCCACATACCCACGCGCAGCGAGTTCATAATAAAATAAGTGGCACATTAAAGGAAGGCGAGCAAAGCGAGAATAAATCTAAAACAAAAATGCGCAAACCCATTAACTCTATGCTTTCCAAATTATTAATTTATTTAAACTACACCTCGGCACATCGAAGGAAGGCCAGTAAGAGCGAGACAAACATCTAAAACCAAAGCTTCCAACCCACTTACCCCACGCGCAGCAAGTTTCATAACAAATACGGGGCATATCGGAAGAAGGCGAACATCGAAATGCTGTAAAACTAAAATCAAAGATTCTAAACCCACATAATCCACGCGCAGCAAGTTTCATAATCAAATACGGGGCACATCGGAGGAAGGCGACCCAGAGCGAGAAATAAATCTAAAACCAAAGCTTCCAAACCCACTTACCCCACGCGCAGGAAGTCTCAGAATAAAATACGAGGCACATCAGAGGAAGGCGAGCAAGAGCGAGACAAAAATCTAAAACTAAACTAACTTTCAAACTTACTTACCCCACGCGCAGCAAGTTTCATAATAAAATACGAGGCCCATCAGAGGAAGGCGAGCGATAGCGAGAAAAAATATTAAAACCAAAGCTTCCAAACCCACTTACACCACGCGCAGGAAGTTCAATAATAAAATACGTGTCACATTGAAGGAAGGCGAGCAGAGCGAGAATAAATCTAAAGCCAAAATGCGCAAACCCATTAACACTATGCTTTCCAAATTATTAATTTTTTTAAACTACACCTCGGCACATCAGAGGAAGGTGAGCAAGAGCGAGACAAATATCTAAAACTAAAGCTTCTAAACCCACTTACCCCACGCGCAGGAAGTTTCAGAATAAAATACGAGGCACATCAGAAGAAGGCGAGAGAAAGCGATAAAAAATATTAAAACCCAAAGCGACCATAACCAACCTACCACACGTGCAGCGAGTTCGGTAATAAAATACGTGTCACATTGAAGGAAGGCGAGCAGAGCGAGAATAAATCTAAAGCCAAAATGCGCAAACCCATTAACACTATGCTTTCCAAATTATTAATTTATTTAAACTACACCTTGGCACATCGAAGGAAGGCGAGCAAGATCGAGTCAAATATCTAAAACTAAAGCTTTCAAACTTACTTACCCCACGCGCAGCAAGTTTCATAATCAAATACGGGGCAAATCGGAGGAAGGCGAGCCAGAGCGAGAAAAAAATCTAAAACCAAAGCTTCCAAACCCACTTACCCCCGCGCAGGAAGTCTCAGAATAAAATACGAGGCACATCAGAGGAAGGCGAGCAAGAGCGAGACAAATATCGAAAACCAAAGCTTCCAAACCCACTTACCCCACGCGTAGGAAGTTTCAGAATAAAATACGAGGCACATCGGAGGAATGCTAAATAAACTACATAACCAACCTACCACCTGTGCAGCGAGTTCGGTAATAAAATTCGGGGCATATCGGATGAATGCGAACATCGACAAGCTGTAAATCTAAAACCAAAGATTCTAAACCCACATAATCCACGCGCAGCAAGTTTCATAATCAAATACGAGGCACATTAAAGGAAGGCGAGCAAAGCGAGAATAAATCTAAAACCAAAATGCGCAAACCCATTAACTCTATGCTTTCCAAATTATTAATTTATTTAAACTACACCTTGGCACATCGAAGGAAGGCGAGCAAGAGCGAGACAAATATCTAAAACTAAAGCTTTCAAACTTACTTACCCCACGCGCAGCATGTTTCATAATCAAATACGGGGCACATCGGAGGAAGGCGTCCAGAGCGAGAAATAAATCTAAAACCAAAGCTTCCAATCCCACTTACCCCACGCGCAGGAAGTTTCAGAATAAAATACGAGGCGTAACGGAGGAATGCGAGCAAGAGCGAGAAACAACATTAAAAACCCAAAGTGACCAAATCCAACCCTACCACCCGTGCAGCGAGTTCGGTAATAAAATTCGGGGCATATCGGAGGTATGCGAACATCGACAAGCTGTAAATCTAAAACCAAAGATTCTAAACCCACATAATCCACGCGCAGCAAGTTTCATAATCAAATACGGGCACATTAAAGAAAGGCGAGCAGAGCGAGAATAAATCTAAATCCAAAATGCGCAAACCCATTAACACTATGCTCACAAATTATTAATTTATTTAAACTACACCTCGGCACATCGAAGGAAGGCGAGCAAGAGCGAGACAAATATCTAAAACTAAAGCTTCAAACTTACTTACCCACGCGCAGCAACTTCATAATCAAATACGGGCAATCGAGGGGCGAGCTAGAGCGAGAAAAAAATCTAAAACCTAAGCTTCCAAACCCACTTACCACACGCGCAGGAAGTCTCAGAATAAAATACTAGGCACATCAGGAAGGCGAGCAAGAGCGAGACAAATATCTAAAACTAAAGCTTTCAAACTACATAATCCACGCGCAGCAAGTTTCATAATCAAATACGAGGCACATTAAAGGAAGGCGAGCAAAGCGAGAATAAATCTAAAACCAAAATGCGCAAACCCATTAACTCTATGCTTTCCAAATTATTAATTTATTTAAACTACACCTTGGCACATCGAAGGAAGGCGAGCGATAGCGAGAAAAATATCTAAAACCAAAGCTTCCAAACCCACTTACCCCACGCGCAGCAAGTTTCATAAACAAATACGGGGCATATCGGAAGAAGGCGAACATCGAAAATCTGTAAAACTAAAATCAAAGATTTCTAAAATCCACATACCCCACGCGCAGCGAGTTCAATAATAAAATAAGTGCCACATTAAAGGAAGGCGAGCAAAGCGAGAATAAATCTAAAACGAAAATGCGCAAACCCATTAACTCTATGCTTTCCAAATTATTAATTTATTTAAACTACACCTCGGCACATCAGAGGAAGGCGAGCGATAGCGAGAAAAATATCTAAAACCAAAGCTTCCAAACCCCACTTACCCCACGCGCAGCAAGTTTCATAAACAAATATGGGGCATATCGGAAGAAGGCGAACATCGAAATGCTGTAAACTAAATCAAAGATTCTAACCCACATAATCCACGCGCAGCAAGTTTCATAATCAAATACGGGGCACATCGGAGGAAGGCGAGCGAAAAGCGAGAAAAAATATTAAAACCCAAAGCGACCATAACCAACCCTACCTCACGTGCAGCGAGTTCGGTAATAAAATACGGGGCATATCGGAAGAAGGCGAAACATCGACAAGCTGTAAATCTAAAACCAATGATTCTAAACCCACATAACCCACGCTCCGCGAGTTCAATAATAAAATAAGTGGCACATTGAAGGAAGGCGAGCAGAGCGAGAATAAATCTAAAGCCAAAATGCGCAAACCCATTAACACTATGCTTTCCAAATTATTAATTTTTTAAACTACACCTCGGCACATCAGAGGAAGGTGAGCAAGAGCGAGACAAATATCTAAAACTAAAGCTTCTAAACCCACTTACCCCACGCGCAGGAAGTTTCAGAATAAAATACGAGGCACATCAGAAGAAGGCGAGAGAAAGCGATAAAAATATTAAAACCCAAAGCGACCATAACCAACCTACCACACGTGCAGCGAGTTCGGTAATAAAATACGTGTCACATTGAAGGAAGGCGAGCAGAGCGAGAATAAATCTAAAGCCAAAATGCGCAAACCCATTAACACTATGCTTTCCAAATTATTAATTTATTTAAACTACACCTTGGCACATCGAAGGAAGGCGAGCAAGATCGAGTCAAATATCTAAAACTAAAGCTTTCAAAACTTACTTACCCCACGCGCAGCAAGTTTCATAATCAAATACGGGGCAAATCGGAGGAAGGCGAGCCAGAGCGAGAAAAAAATCTAAAACCAAAGCTTCCAAACCCACTTACCCCCGCGCAGGAAGTCTCAGAATAAAATACGAGGCACATCAGAGGAAGGCGAGCAAGAGCGAGACAAATATCGAAACCAAAGCTTCCAAACCACTTACCCCACGCGTAGGAAGTTTCAGAATAAAATACGAGGCACATCGGAGGAATGCTAAATAAACTACATAACCAACCTACCACCTGTGCAGCGAGTTCGGTAATAAAATTCGGGGCATATCGGATGAATGCGAACATCGACAAGCTGTAAATCTAAAACCAAAGATTCTAAACCCACATAATCCACGCGCAGCAAGTTTCATAATCAAATACGAGGCACATTAAAGGAAGGCGAGCAAAGCGAGAATAAATCTAAAACCAAAATGCGCAAACCCATTAACTCTATGCTTTCCAAATTATTAATTTATTTAAACTACACCTTGGCACATCGAAGGAAGGCGAGCGATAGCGAGAAAAATATCTAAAACCAAAGCTTCCAAACCCACTTACCCCACGCGCAGCAAGTTTCATAAACAAATACGGGGCATATCGGAAGAAGGCGAACATCGAAATGCTGTAAAACTAAAATCAAAGATTCTAAATCCACATACCCCACGCGCAGCGAGTTCAATAATAAAATAAGTGCCACATTAAAGGACGGCGAGCAAAGCGAGAATAAATCTAAAACGAAAATGCGCAAACCCATTAACTCTATGCTTTCCAAATTATTAATTTATTTAAACTACACCTCGGCACATCAGAGGAAGGCGAGCGATAGCGAGAAAAATATCTAAAACCAAAGCTTCCAAACCCACTTACCCCACGCGCAGCAAGTTTCATAAACAAATATGGGGCATATCGGAAGAAGGCGAACATCGAAATGCTGTAAAACTAAAATCAAAGATTCTAAACCCACATAATCCACGCGCAGCAAGTTTCATAATCAAATACGGGGCACATCGGAGGAAGGCGAGCGAAAGCGAGAAAAAATATTAAAACCCAAAGCGACCATAACCAACCTACCTCACGTGCAGCGAGTTCGGTAATAAAATACGGGGCATATCGGAAGAAGGCGAACATCGACAAGCTGTAAATCTAAAACCAATGATTCTAAACCCACATAACCCACGCTCCGCGAGTTCAATAATAAAATAAGTGGCACATTAAAGGAAGGCGAGCAAAGCGAGAATAAATCTAAAACCAAAATGCGCAAAGCCATTATGCTTTCCAAATTATTAATTTATTTAAACTACACCTCGGCACATCAGAGGAAGGCGAGCGATAGCGAGAAAAAATATTAAAACCAAAGCTTCGAAACCCACTTACACTACGCGCAGCGAGTTTAATAATAAAATACGTGGCACATTAAAGGATGGCGAGCAAGAGCGAGACAAATATCTAAAACTAAAGCTTCTAAACCCACTTACCCCACGCGCAGGAAGTTTCAGAATAAAATACGAGGCACATCAGAAGAAGGCGAGAGAAAGCGATAAAAAATATTAAAACCCAAAGCGACCATAACCAACCTACCACACGTGCAGCGAGTTCGGTAATAAATACGTGTCACATTGGAGGAAGGCGAGCAGAGCGAGAATAAATCTAAAGCCAAAATGCGCAACCCATTAACACTATGCTTTCCAAATTATTAATTTATTTAAACTACACCTTGGCACATCGAAGGAAGGCGAGCAAGATCGAGTCAAATATCTAAAACTAAAGCTTTCAAACTTACTTACCCCACGCGCAGCAAGTTTCATAATCAAATACGGGGCAAATCGGAGGAAGGCGAGCCAGAGCGAGAAAAAAATCTAAAACCAAAGCTTCCAAACCCACTTACCCCCGCGCAGGAAGTCTCAGAATAAAATACGAGGCACATCAGAGGAAGGCGAGCAAGAGCGAGACAAATATCGAAAACCAAAGCTTCCAAACCCACTTACCCCACGCGTAGGAAGTTTCAGAATAAAATACGAGGCACATCGGAGGAATGCTAAATAAACTACATAACCAACCTACCACCTGTGCAGCGAGTTCGGTAATAAAATTCGGGGCATATCGGATGAATGCGAACATCGACAAGCTGTAAATCTAAAACCAAAGATTCTAAACCCACATAATCCACGCGCAGCAAGTTTCATAATCAAATACGAGGCACATTAAAGGAAGGCGAGCAAAGCGAGAATAAATCTAAAACCAAAATGCGCAAACCCATTAACTCTATGCTTTCCAAATTATTAATTTATTTAAACTACACCTTGGCACATCGAAGGAAGGCGAGCAAGAGCGAGACAAATATCTAAAACTAAAGCTTTCAAACTTACTTACCCCACGCGCAGCATGTTTCATAATCAAATACGGGGCACATCGGAGGAAGGCGTCCAGAGCGAGAAATAAATCTAAAACCAAAGCTTCCAATCCCACTTACCCCACGCGCAGGAAGTTTCAGAATAAAATACGAGGCGTAACGGAGGAATGCGAGCAAGAGCGAGAAACAACATTAAAACCCAAAGTGACCAAATCCAACCTACCACCCGTGCAGCGAGTTCGGTAATAAAATTCGGGGCATATCGGAGGTATGCGAACATCGACAAGCTGTAAATCTAAAACCAAAGATTCTAAACCCACATAATCCACGCGCAGCAAGTTTCATAATCAAATACGAGGCACATTAAAGAAAGGCGAGCAGAGCGAGAATAAATCTAAATCCAAAATGCGCAAACCCATTAACACTATGCTCACAAATTATTAATTTATTTAAACTACACCTCGGCACATCGAAGGAAGGCGAGCAAGAGCGAGACAAATATCTAAAACTAAAGCTTTCAAACTTACTTACCCCACGCGCAGCAACTTTCATAATCAAATACGGGGCAAATCGGAGGAAGGCGAGCTAGAGCGAGAAAAAAATCTAAAACCTAAGCTTCCAAACCCACTTACCACACGCGCAGGAAGTCTCAGAATAAAATACTAGGCACATCAGAGGAAGGCGAGCAAGAGCGAGACAAATATCTAAAACTAAAGCTTTCAAACTTACTTACCCCACGAGCAGCAAGTTTCATAATAAAATACGAGGCCCATCAGAAGAAGGCGAGAGAAAGCGATAAAAAATATTAAAATCCAAAGCGACCATAACCAACCTACCACACGTGCAGCGAGTTCGGTAATAAAATACGTGTCACATTGAAGGAAGGCGAGCAGAGCGAGAATAAATCTAAAGCCAAAATGCGCAAACCCATTAACACTATGCTTTCCAAATTATTAATTTATTTAAACTACAGTTAGGCACATTGAAGGAAGGCGAGCAAGAGCGAGACAAATATCTAAAACTAAAGCTTTCAAACTTACTTACCCCACGCGCAGCAAGTTTCATAATAAAATACGAGGCCCATCAGAGGAAGGCGAGCGATAGCGAGAAAAAATATTAAAACCAAAGCTTCCAAACCCACTTACACCACGCGCAGCGAGTTTAATAATAAAATACGTGGCACATTAAAGGATGGCGAGCAAGAGCGAGACAAAAATCTAAATCTAAACTAACTTTCAAACTTACTTACCCCACGCGCAGCAAGTTTCATAATCAAATACGAGGCACATCAGAGGAAGGCTAGCAAGAGCGAGAAACAACATTAAAACCCAAAGTGACCATAACCAACCTACCACGCGTGCAGCGAGTTCGGTAATAAAATTCGGGGCATATCGGAGGAATGCGAACATCGACAAGCTGTAAATCTAAAACCAAAGATTCTAAACCCACATAACCCACGCTCCGCGAGTTCAATAATAAAATAAGTGGCACATTAAAGGAAGGCGAGCAAAGCGAGAATAAATCTAAAACAAAAATGCGCAAACCCATTAACTCTATGCTTTCCAAATTATTAATTTATTTAAACTACACCTCGGCACATCGAAGGAAGGCGAGCAAGAGCGAGACAAATATCTAAAACCAAAGCTTCCAAACCCACTTACCCCATGCGGAGCAAGTTTAATAATAAAATACGTGGCACATTAAACGATGGCGAGCAAGAGCTAGAAAAAAATCTAAAACCAAAGTTTCCAAGCCCACTTACCCCACGCGTAGCAAGTTTCATAATCAAATACGAGGCATATCGGAAGAATGCGAGCAAGAGCGAGAAACAACATTAAAACCCAAAGTGACCATAACCAACCTACCACGCGTGCAACGAGTTCGGTAATAAAATTCGGGGCATATCGGAGGAATGCGAACATCGACAAGCTGTAAATCTAAAACCAAAGATTCTAAACCCACATAACCCACGCTCCGCGAGTTCAATAATAAAATAAGTGGCACATTAAAGGAAGGCGAGCAAAGCGAGAATAAATCTAAAACAAAAATGCGCAAACCCATTAACTCTATGCTTTCCAAATTATTAATTTATTTAAACTACACCTCGGCACATCGAAGGAAGGCGAGCAAGAGCGAGACAAATATCTAAAACCAAAGCTTCCAAACCCACTTACCCCATGCGGAGCAAGTTTAATAATAAAATACGTGGCACATTAAACGATGGCGAGCAAGAGCGAGACAAACATCTAAAACCAAAGCTTCCAAACCCACTTACCCCATGCGGAGCAAGTTTCATAAACAAATACGGGGCATATCGGAAGAAGGCGAACATCGAAATGCTGTAAAACTAAAATCAAAGATTCTAAACCCACATAATCCACGCGCAGCAAGTTTCATAATCAAATACGGGGCACATCGGAGGAAGGCGAGCGAAAGCGAGAAAAAATATTAAAACCCAAAGCGACCATAACCAACCTACCTCACGTGCAGCGAGTTCGGTAATAAAATACGGGGCATATCGGAAGAAGGCGAACACCGACAAGCTGTAAATCTAAAACCAAAGATTCTAAACCCACATAATCCACGCGCAGCGAGTTCAATAACAAAATTCCTGGCACATTAAAGGAAGGCGAGCAGAGCGAGAATAAATCTAAAACCAAAATGCGCAAAGCCATTATGCTTTCCAAATTATTAATTTATTTAAACTACACCTCGGCACATCAGAGGAAGGCGAGCGATAGCGAGAAAAAATATGAAAACCAAAGCTTCGAAACCCACTTACACCACGCGCAGCGAGTTTAATAATAAAATACGTGGCACATTAAAGGATGGCGAGCAAGAGCGAGACAAAAATCTAAATCTAAACTAACTTTCAAACTTACTTACCCCACGCGCAGCAAGTTTCATAATCAAATACGAGGCACATCAGAGGAAGGCGAGCAAGAGCGAGAAAAAAATCTAAAACCAAAGTTTCCAAGCCCACTTACCCCACGCGTAGCAAGTTTCATAATCAAATACGAGGCATATCGGAAGAATGCGAGCAAGAGCGAGAAACAACATTAAAACCCAAAGTGACCATAACCAACCTACCACGCGTGCAACGAGTTCGGTAATAATATTCGGGGCATATCGGAGGAATGCGAACATCGACAAGCTGTAAATCTAAAACCAAAGATTCTAAACCCACATAACCCACGCTCCGCGAGTTCAATAATAAAATAAGTGGCACATTAACGGAAGGCGAGCAAAGCGAGAATAAATCTAATACAAAAATGCGCAAACCCATTAACTCTATGCTTTCCAAATTATTAATTTATTTAAACTACACCTCGGCACATCGAAGGAAGGCGAGCAAGAGCGAGACAAATATCTAAAACCCCATGCGCAGCAAGTTTCATAAACAAATACGGGGCATATCGGAAGAAGGCGAACATCGAAATGCTGTAAAACTAAAATCAAAGATTCTAAACCCACATACCCCACGCGCAGCGAGTTCAATAATAAAATAAGTGGCACATTAAAGGAAGGCGAGCAAAGCGAGAATAAATCTAAAACAAAAATGCGCAAACCCATTAACTCTATGCTTTCCAAATTATTAATTTATTTAAACTACACCTCGGCACATCGAAGGAAGGCCAGCAAGAACGAGACAAACATCTAAAACCAAAGCTTCCAAACCCACTTACCCCATGCGGAGCAAGTTTCATAAACAAATACGGGGCATATCGGAAGAAGGCGAACATCGAAATGCTGTAAAACTAAAATCAAAGATTCTAAACCCACATAATCCACGCGCAGCAAGTTTCATAATCAAATACGGGGCACATCGGAGGAAGGCGAGCGAAAGCGAGAAAAAATATTAAAACCCAAAGCGACCATAACCAACCTACCTCACGTGCAGCGAGTTCGGTAATAAAATACGGGGCATATCGGAAGAAAGCGAACACCGACAAGCTGTAAATCTAAAACCAAAGATTCTAAACCCACATAATCCACGCGCAGCGAGTTCAATAACAAAATACCTGGCACATTAAAGGAAGGCGAGCAGAGCGAGAATAAATCTAAAACCAAAATGCGCAAAGCCATTATGCTTTCCAAATTATTAATTTATTTAAACTACACCTCGGCACATCGAAGGAAGGCCAGCAAGAACGAGACAAACATCTAAAACCAAAGCTTCCAAACCCACTTACCCCATGCGGAGCAAGTTTCATAAACAAATACGGGGCACATTAAAGGATGGCGAGCAAGAGCGAGACAAAAATCTAAATCTAAACTAACTTTCAAACTTACTTACCCCACGCGCAGCAAGTTTCATAATCAAATACGAGGCACATCAGAGGAAGGCGAGCAAGAGCGAGAAAAAAATCTAAAACCAAAGTTTCCAAGCCCACTTACCCCACGCGTAGCAAGTTTCATAATCAAATACGAGGCATATCGGAAGAATGCGAGCAAGAGCGAGAAACAACATTAAAACCCAAAGTGACCATAACCAACCTACCACGCGTGCAACGAGTTCGGTAATAATATTCGGGGCATATCGGAGGAATGCGAACATCGACAAGCTGTAAATCTAAAACCAAAGATTCTAAACCCACATAACCCACGCTCCGCGAGTTCAATAATAAAATAAGTGGCACATTAACGGAAGGCGAGCAAAGCGAGAATAAATCTAAAACAAAAATGCGCAAACCCATTAACTCTATGCTTTCCAAATTATTAATTTATTTAAACTACACCTCGGCACATCGAAGGAAGGCGAGCAAGAGCGAGACAAATATCTAAAACCCCATGCGCAGCAAGTTTCATAAACAAATACGGGGCATATCGGAAGAAGGCGAACATCGAAATGCTGTAAAACTAAAATCAAAGATTCTAAACCCACATACCCCACGCGCAGCGAGTTCAATAATAAAATAAGTGGCACATTAAAGGAAGGCGAGCAAAGCGAGAATAAATCTAAAACAAAAATGCGCAAACCCATTAACTCTATGCTTTCCAAATTATTAATTTATTTAAACTACACCTCGGCACATCGAAGGAAGGCCAGCAAGAACGAGACAAACATCTAAAACCAAAGCTTCCAAACCCACTTACCCCATGCGGAGCAAGTTTCATAAACAAATACGGGGCATATCGGAAGAAGGCGAACATCGAAATGCTGTAAAACTAAAATCAAAGATTCTAAACCCACATAATCCACGCGCAGCAAGTTTCATAATCAAATACGGGGCACATCGGAGGAAGGCGAGCGAAAGCGAGAAAAAATATTAAAACCCAAAGCGACCATAACCAACCTACCTCACGTGCAGCGAGTTCGGTAATAAAATACGGGGCATATCGGAAGAAAGCGAACACCGACAAGCTGTAAATCTAAAACCAAAGATTCTAAACCCACATAATCCACGCGCAGCGAGTTCAATAACAAAATACCTGGCACATTAAAGGAAGGCGAGCAGAGCGAGAATAAATCTAAAACCAAAATGCGCAAAGCCATTATGCTTTCCAAATTATTAATTTATTTAAACTACACCTCGGCACATCGAAGGAAGGCCAGCAAGAACGAGACAAACATCTAAAACCAAAGCTTCCAAACCCACTTACCCCATGCGGAGCAAGTTTCATAAACAAATACGGGGCACATTAAAGGATGGCGAGCAAGAGCGAGACAAAAATCTAAATCTAAACTAACTTTCAAACTTACTTACCCCACGCGCAGCAAGTTTCATAATCAAATACGAGGCACATCAGAGGAAGGCGAGCAAGAGCGAGAAAAAAATCTAAAACCAAAGTTTCCAAGCCCACTTACCCCACGCGTAGCAAGTTTCATAATCAAATACGAGGCATATCGGAAGAATGCGAGCAAGAGCGAGAAACAACATTAAAACCCAAAGTGACCATAACCAACCTACCACGCGTGCAGCGAGTTCGGTAATAAAATTCGGGGCACATTAACGGAAGGCGAGCAAAGCGAAAATAAATCTAAAACAAAAATGCGCAAACCCATTAACTCTATGCTTTCCAAATTATTAATTTATTTAAACTACACCTCGGCACATCGAAGGAAGGCGAACAAGAGCGAGACAAATATCTAAAACCAAAGCTTCCAAACCCACTTACCCCATGCGGAGCAAGTTTAATAATAAAATACGTGGCACATTAAACGATGGCGAGCAAGAGCGAGAAAAAAATCTAAAACCAAAGTTTCCAAGCCCACTTACCCCACGCGTAGCAAATTTCATAATCAAATACGAGGCATATCGGAAGAATGCGAGCAAGAGCGAGAAACAACATTAAAACCCAAAGTGACCATAACCAACCTACCACGCGTGCAACGAGTTCGGTAATAAAATTCGGGGCATATCGGAGGAATGCGAACATCGACAAGCTGTAAATCTAAAACCAAAGATTCTAAACCCACATAACCCACGCTCCGCGAGTTCAATAATAAAATAAGTGGCACATTAACGGAAGGCGAGCAAAGCGAGAATAAATCTAAAACAAAAATGCGCAAACCCATTAACTCTATGCTTTCCAAATTATTAATTTATTTAAACTACACCTCGGCACATCGAAGGAAGGCGAGCAAGAGCGAGACAAACATCTAAAACCAAAGCTTCCAAACCCACTTACCCCATGCGGAGCAAGTTTCATAAACTAATACGGGGCATATCGGAAGAAGGCGAACATCGAAATGCTGTAAAACTAAAATCAAAGATTCTAAACCCACATAATCCACGCGCAGCAAGTTTCATAATCAAATACGGGGCACATCGGAGGAAGGCGAGCGAAAGCGAGAAAAAATATTAAAACCCAAAGCGACCATAACCAACCTACCTCACGTGCAGCGAGTTCGGTAATAAAATACGGGGCATATCGGAAGAAGGCGAACACCGACAAGCTGTAAATCTAAAACCAAAGATTCTAAACCCACATAATCCACGCGCAGCGAGTTCAATAACAAAATACCTGGCACATTAAAGGAAGGCGAGCAGAGCGAGAATAAATCTAAAACCAAAATGCGCAAAGCCATTATGCTTTCCAAATTATTTATTTATTTAAACTACACCTCGGCACATCAGAGGAAGGCGAGCGATAGCGAGAAAAAATATGAAAACCAAAGTTTCGAAACCCACTTACACCACGCGCAGCGAGTTTAATAATAAAATACGTGGCACATTAAAGGATGGCGAGCAAGAGCGAGACAAAAATCTAAATCTAAACTAACTTTCAAACTTACTTACCCCACGCGCAGCAAGTTTCATAATCAAATACGAGGCACATCAGAGGAAGGCGAGCAAGAGCGAGAAAAAAATCTAAAACCAAAGTTTCCAAGCCCACTTACCCCACGCGTAGCAAGTTTCATAATCAAATACGAGGCATATCGGAAGAATGCGAGCAAGAGCGAGAAACAACATTAAAACCCAAAGTGACCATAACCAACCTACCACGCGTGCAGCGAGTTCGGTAATAAAATTCGGGGCACATTATCGGAAGGCGAGCAAAGCGAGAATAAATCTAAAACAAAAATGCGCAAACCCATTAACTCTATGCTTTCCAAATTATTAATTTATTTAAACTACACCTCGGCACATCGAAGGAAGGCGAGCAAGAGCGAGACAAATATCTAAAACCAAAGCTTCCAAACCCACTTACCCCATGCGGAGCAAGTTTAATAATAAAATACGTGGCACATTAAACGATGGCGAGCAAGAGCGAGAAAAAAATCTAAAACCAAAGTTTCCAAGCCCACTTACCCCACGCGTAGCAAATTTCATAATCAAATACGAGGCATATCGGAAGAATGCGAGCAAGAGCGAGAAACAACATTAAAACCCAAAGTGACCATAACCAACCTACCACGCGTGCAACGAGTTCGGTAATAAAATTCGGGGCATATCGGAGGAATGCGAACATCGACAAGCTGTAAATCTAAAACCAAAGATTCTAAACCCACATAACCCACGCTCCGCGAGTTCAATAATAAAATAAGTGGCACATTAAAGGAAGGCGAGCAAAGCGAGAATAAATCTAAAACAAAAATGCGCAAACCCATTAACTCTATGCTTTCCAAATTATTAATTTATTTAAACTACACCTCGGCACATCGAAGGAAGGCCAGCAAGAACGAGACAAACATCTAAAACCAAAGCTTCCAAACCCACTTACCCCATGCGGAGCAAGTTTCATAAACAAATACGGGGCATATCGGAAGAAGGCGAACATCGAAATGCTGTAAAACTAAAATCAAAGATTCTAAACCCACATAATCCACGCGCAGCGAGTTCAATAATAAAATAAGTAGCACATTAAAGGAAGGCGAGCAAAGCGAGAATAAATCTAAAACAAAAATGCGCAAAGCCATTATGCTTTCCAAATTATTAATTTATTTAAACTACACCTCGGCACATCAGAGGAAGGCGAGCGATAGCGAGAAAAAATATGAAAACCCAAAGCGACCATGACCAACCTACCTCACGTGCAGCGAGTTCGGTAATAAAATACGGGGCATATCGGAAGAAGGCGAACACCGACAAGCTGTAAATCTAAAACCAAAGATTCTAAACCCACATAATCCACGCGCAGCGAGTTCAATAACAAAATACCTGGCACATTAAAGGAAGGCGAGCAGAGCGAGAATAAATCTAAAACCAAAATGCGCAAAGCCATTATGCTTTCCAAATTATTAATTTATTTAAACTACACCTCGGCACATCAGAGGAAGGCGAGCGATAGCGAGAAAAAATATGAAAACCAAAGCTTCGAAACCCACTTACACCACGCGCAGCGAGTTTAATAATAAAATACGTGGCACATTAAAGGATGGCGAGCAAGAGCGAGACAAAAATCTAAATCTAAACTAACTTTCAAACTTACTTACCCCACGCGTAGCAAATTTCATAATCAAATACGAGGCATATCGGAAGAATGCGAGCAAGAGCGAGAAACAACATTAAAACCCAAAGTGACCATAACCAACCTACCACGCGTGCAACGAGTTCGGTAATAAAATTCGGGGCATATCGGAGGAATGCGAACATCGACAAGCTGTAAATCTAAAACCAAAGATTCTAAACCCACATAACCCACGATCCGCGAGTTCAATAATAAAATAAGTGGCACATTAACGGAAGGCGAGCAAAGCGAGAATAAATCTAAAACAAAAATGCGCAAACCCATTAACTCTATGCTTTCCAAATTATTAATTTATTTAAACTACACCTCGGCACATCGAAGGAAGGCCAGGAAGAACGAGACAAACATCTAAAACCAAAGCTTCCAAACCCACTTACCCCATGCGGAGCAAGTTTCATAAACAAATACGGGGCATATCGGAAGAAGGCGAACATCGAAATGCTATAAAACTAAAATCAAAGATTCTAAACCCACATAATCCACGCGCAGCAAGTTTCATAATCAAATACGGGGCACATCGGAGGAAGGCGAGCGAAAGCGAGAAAAAATATTAAAACCCAAAGCGACCATAACCAACCTACCTCACGTGCAGCGAGTTCGGTAATAAAATACGGGGCATATCGGAAGAAGGCGAACACCGACAAGCTGTAAATCTAAAACCAAAGATTCTAAACCCACATAATCCACGCGCAGCGAGTTCAATAACAAAATAACTGGCACATTAATGGAAGGCGAGCAGAGCGAGAATAAATCTAAAACCAAAATGCGCAAAGCCATTATGCTTTCCAAATTATTAATTTATTTAAACTACACCTCGGCACATCAGAGGAAGGCGAGCGATAGCGAGAAAAAATATGAAAACCAAAGCTTCGAAACCCACTTACACCACGCGCAGCGAGTTTAATAATAAAATACGTGGCACATTAAAGGATGGCGAGCAAGAGCGAGACAAAAATCTAAATCTAAACTAACTTTCAAACTTACTTACCCCACGCGCAGCAAGTTTCATAATCAAATACGAGGCACATCAGAGGAAGGCGAGCAAGAGCGAGAAACAACATTAAAACCCAAAGTGACCATAACCAACCTACCACGTGTGCAGTAAGTTCGGTAATAATATTCGGGACACATTAACGGAAGGCGAGCAAAGCGAGAATAAATCTAAAACAAAAATGCGCAAACCCATTAACTCTATGCTTTCCAAATTATTAATTTATTTAAACTACACCTCGGCACATCGAAGGAAGGCGAGCAAGAGCGAGACAAATATCTAAAACCAAAGCTTCCATATCCACTTACCCCATGCGGAGCAAGTTTCATAAACAAATTCGGGGCATATCGGAAGAAGGCGAACATCGAAATTCTGTAAAACTAAAATCAAAGATTCTAAACCCACATACCCCACGCGCAGCGAGTTCAATAATAAAATACGTGGAACATTAAAGGAAGGCGAGCAAGAGCGAGACAAAAATCTAAATCTAAACTAACTTTCAAACTTACTTACCCCACGCGCAGCAAGTTTCATAATCATATACGAGGCACATCAGAGGAAGGCGAGCAAGAGCGAGAAAAAAATCTAAAACTAAAGCTTCCAAGCCCACTTACACCACACGTAGCAAGTTTCATAATCAAATACGAGGCATATCGGAAGAAGGCGAACATCGACAAGCTGTAAATCTAAAACCAATGATTCTAAACCCACATAATCCACGCGCAGCGAGTTCAATAACAAAATACCTGGCACATTAAAGGAAGGCGAGCAGAGCGAGAATAAATCTAAAACCAAAATGCGCAAAGCCATTATGCTTTCCAAATTATTAATTTATTTAAACTACACCTCGGCACATCAGAGGAAGGCGAGCGATAGCGAGAAAAAATATGAAAACCAAAGCTTCGAAACCCACTTACACCACGCGCAGCGAGTTTCATAAACAAATACGGGGCATATCGGAAGAAGGCGAACATCGAAATGCTGTAAAACTAAAATCAAAGATTCTAAACCCACATAATCCACGCGCAGCGAGTTCAATAATAAAATAAGTAGCACATTAAAGGAAGGCGAGCAAAGCGAGAATAAATCTAAAACAAAAATGCGCAAAGCCATTATGCTTTCCAAATTATTAATTTATTTAAACTACACCTCGGCACATCAGAGGAAGGCGAGCGATAGCGAGAAAAAATATGAAAACCCAAAGCGACCATGACCAACCTACCTCACGTGCAGCGAGTTCGGTAATAAAATACGGGGCATATCGGAAGAAGGCGAACACCGACAAGCTGTAAATCTAAAACCAAAGATTCTAAACCCACATAATCCACGCGCAGCGAGTTCAATAACAAAATACCTGGCACATTAAAGGAAGGCGAGCAGAGCGAGAATAAATCTAAAACCAAAATGCGCAAAGCCATTATGCTTTCCAAATTATTAATTTATTTAAACTACACCTCGGCACATCAGAGGAAGGCGAGCGATAGCGAGAAAAAATATGAAAACCAAAGCTTCGAAACCCACTTACACCACGCGCAGCGAGTTTAATAATAAAATACGTGGCACATTAAAGGATGGCGAGCAAGAGCGAGACAAAAATCTAAATCTAAACTAACTTTCAAACTTACTTACCCCACGCGTAGCAAATTTCATAATCAAATACGAGGCATATCGGAAGAATGCGAGCAAGAGCGAGAAACAACATTAAAACCCAAAGTGACCATAACCAACCTACCACGCGTGCAACGAGTTCGGTAATAAAATTCGGGGCATATCGGAGGAATGCGAACATCGACAAGCTGTAAATCTAAAACCAAAGATTCTAAACCCACATAACCCACGATCCGCGAGTTCAATAATAAAATAAGTGGCACATTAACGGAAGGCGAGCAAAGCGAGAATAAATCTAAAACAAAAATGCGCAAACCCATTAACTCTATGCTTTCCAAATTATTAATTTATTTAAACTACACCTCGGCACATCGAAGGAAGGCCAGGAAGAACGAGACAAACATCTAAAACCAAAGCTTCCAAACCCACTTACCCCATGCGGAGCAAGTTTCATAAACAAATACGGGGCATATCGGAAGAAGGCGAACATCGAAATGCTATAAAACTAAAATCAAAGATTCTAAACCCACATAATCCACGCGCAGCAAGTTTCATAATCAAATACGGGGCACATCGGAGGAAGGCGAGCGAAAGCGAGAAAAAATATTAAAACCCAAAGCGACCATAACCAACCTACCTCACGTGCAGCGAGTTCGGTAATAAAATACGGGGCATATCGGAAGAAGGCGAACACCGACAAGCTGTAAATCTAAAACCAAAGATTCTAAACCCACATAATCCACGCGCAGCGAGTTCAATAACAAAATAACTGGCACATTAATGGAAGGCGAGCAGAGCGAGAATAAATCTAAAACCAAAATGCGCAAAGCCATTATGCTTTCCAAATTATTAATTTATTTAAACTACACCTCGGCACATCAGAGGAAGGCGAGCGATAGCGAGAAAAAATATGAAAACCAAAGCTTCGAAACCCACTTACACCACGCGCAGCGAGTTTAATAATAAAATACGTGGCACATTAAAGGATGGCGAGCAAGAGCGAGACAAAAATCTAAATCTAAACTAACTTTCAAACTTACTTACCCCACGCGCAGCAAGTTTCATAATCAAATACGAGGCACATCAGAGGAAGGCGAGCAAGAGCGAGAAACAACATTAAAACCCAAAGTGACCATAACCAACCTACCACGTGTGCAGTAAGTTCGGTAATAATATTCGGGACACATTAACGGAAGGCGAGCAAAGCGAGAATAAATCTAAAACAAAAATGCGCAAACCCATTAACTCTATGCTTTCCAAATTATTAATTTATTTAAACTACACCTCGGCACATCGAAGGAAGGCGAGCAAGAGCGAGACAAATATCTAAAACCAAAGCTTCCATATCCACTTACCCCATGCGGAGCAAGTTTCATAAACAAATTCGGGGCATATCGGAAGAAGGCGAACATCGAAATTCTGTAAAACTAAAATCAAAGATTCTAAACCCACATACCCCACGCGCAGCGAGTTCAATAATAAAATACGTGGAACATTAAAGGAAGGCGAGCAAGAGCGAGACAAAAATCTAAATCTAAACTAACTTTCAAACTTACTTACCCCACGCGCAGCAAGTTTCATAATCATATACGAGGCACATCAGAGGAAGGCGAGCAAGAGCGAGAAAAAAATCTAAAACTAAAGCTTCCAAGCCCACTTACACCACACGTAGCAAGTTTCATAATCAAATACGAGGCATATCGGAAGAAGGCGAACATCGACAAGCTGTAAATCTAAAACCAATGATTCTAAACCCACATAATCCACGCGCAGCGAGTTCAATAACAAAATACCTGGCACATTAAAGGAAGGCGAGCAGAGCGAGAATAAATCTAAAACCAAAATGCGCAAAGCCATTATGCTTTCCAAATTATTAATTTATTTAAACTACACCTCGGCACATCAGAGGAAGGCGAGCGATAGCGAGAAAAAATATGAAAACCAAAGCTTCGAAACCCACTTACACCACGCGCAGCGAGTTTAATAATAAAATACGTGGCACATTAAAGGATGGCGAGCAAGAGCGAGACAAAAATCTAAATCTAAACTAACTTTCAAACTTACTTACCCCACGCGCAGCAAGTTTCATAATCAAATACGAGGCACATCAGAGGAAGGCGAGCAAGAGCGAGAAACAACATTAAAACCCAAAGTGACCATAATCAACCTACCACGCGTGCAGCGAGTTCGGTAATAAAATTCGGGGCATATCGGAGGAATGCGAACATCGACAAGCTGTAAATCTAAAACCAAAGATTCTAAACCCACATAACCCACGCTCCGCGAGTTCAATAATAAAATAAGTGGCACATTAAAGGAAGGCGAGCTAAGCGAGAATAAATCTAAAACGAAAATGCGCAAACCCATTAACTCTATGCTTTCCAAATTATTAATTTATTTAAACTACACCTCGGCACATCAGAGAAAGGCGAGCGATAGCGAGAAAAATATCTAAAACCAAAGCTTCCAAACCCACTTACCCCACGCGCAGCAAGTTTCATAAACAAATACGGGGCATATCGGAAGAAGGCGAACATCGAAATGCTGTAAAACTAAAATCAAAGATTCTAAACCCACATACCCCACGCGCAGCGAGTTCAATAATAAAATAAGTAGCACATTAAAGGAAGGCGAGCAAAGCGAGAATAAATCTAAAACAAAAATGCGCAAACCCATTAACTCTATGCTTTCCAAATTATTAATTTATTTAAACTACACCTCGGCACATCGAAGGAAGGCCAGTAAGAGCGAGACAAACATCTAAAACCAAAGCTTCCAAACCCACTTACCCCATGCGGAGCAAGTTTCGTAAACAAATTCGGGGCATATCGGAAGAAGGCGAACATCGAAATTCTGTAAAACTAAAATCAAAGATTCTAAACCCACATACCCCACGCGCAGCGAGTTCAATAATAAAATACGTGGAACATTAAAGGAAGGCGAGCAAGAGCGAGACAAAAATCCAAATCTAAACTAACTTTCAAACTTACTTACCCCACGCGCAGCAAGTTTCATAATCATATACGAGGCACATCAGAGGAAGGCGAGCAAGAGCGAGAAAAAAATCTAAAACTAAAGCTTCCAAGCCCACTTACACCACACGTAGCAAGTTTCATAATCAAATACGAGGCATATCGGAAGAAGGCGAACATCGACAAGCTGTACATCTAAAACCAATGATTCTAAACCCACATAATCCACGCGCAGCGAGTTCAATAACAAAATACCTGGCACATTAAAGGAAGGCGAGCAGAGCGAGAATAAATCTAAAACCAAAATGCGCAAAGCCATTATGCTTTCCAAATTATTAATTTATTCAAACTACACCTCGGCACATCAGAGGAAGGCGAGCGATAGCGAGAAACAACATTAAAACCCAAAGTGACCATAACCAACCTACCACGCGTGCAGCGAGTTCGGTAATAAAATTCGGGGCATATCGGAGGAATGCGAACATCGACAAGCTGTAAATCTAAAACCAAAGATTCTAAACCCACATAACCCACGCTCCGCGAGTTCAATAATAAAATAAGTGGCACATTAAAGGAAGGCGAGCTAAGCGAGAATAAATCTAAAACGAAAATGCGCAAACCCATTAACTCTATGCTTTCCAAATTATTAATTTATTTAAACTACACCTCGGCACATCAGAGAAAGGCGAGCGATAGCGAGAAAAATATCTAAAACCAAAGCTTCCAAACCCACTTACCCCACGCGCAGCAAGTTTCATAATCAAATACGAGGCATATCGGAAGAAGGCGAACATCGACAAGCTGTAAATCTAAAACCAAAGATTCTAAACCCACATACGCCACGCGCAGCGGGTTCAATAATAAAATACCTGGCACATTAAAGGAAGGCGAGCAGAGCGAGAATAAATCTAAAACAAAAATGCGCAAACCCATTAACTCTATGCTTTCCAAATTATTAATTTATTTAAACTACACCTCGGCACATCGAAGGAAGTCGAGCAAGAGCGAGACAAATATCTAAAACCAAAGCTTCCAAACCCACTTACCCCACCCGCAGCAAGTTTCATAATCAAATACGAGGCATATCCGAAGAAAGCGAACATCGACAAGCTGTAAATCTAAAACCAAAGATTCTAAACCCACATACGCCACGCGCAGCGGGTTCAATAATAAAATACCTGGCACATTAAAGGAAGGCGTGCAGAGCGAGAATAAATCTAAAACAAAAATGCGCAAACCAATTAACTCTATGCTTTCCAAATTATTAATTTATTTAAACTACACCTCGGCACATCGAAGGAAGGCCAGCAAGAGCGAGACAAACATCTATAACCAAAGCTTCCAAACCCACTTACCCCATGCGGAGCAAGTTTCATAAACAAATACGGGGCATTTCGGAAGAAGGCGAACATCGAAATGCTGTAAAACTAAAATCAAAGATATTAAACCCACATAAACCACGCGCAGCGAGTTCAATAATAAAATACCTGGCACATTAAAGGAAGGCGAGCAGAGCGAGAATAAATCTAAAACCAAAATGCGCAAAGCCATTATGCTTTCCAAATTATTAATTTATTTAAACTACACCTCGGCACATCAGAGGAAGGCGAGCGATAGCGAGAAAAAATATGAAAACCAAAGCTTCGAAACCCACTTACACCACGCGCAGCGGGTTTAATAATAAAATACGTGGCACATTAAAGGATGGCGAGCAAGAGCGAGACAAAAATCTAAATCTAAACTAACTTTCAAACTTACTTACCCCACGCGCAGCAAGTTTCATAATCAAATACGAGGCACATCAGAGGAAGGCGAGCAAGAGCGAGAAAAAAATCTAAAACTAAAGCTTCCAAGCCCACTTACACCACACGTAGCAAGTTTCATAATCAAATACGAGGCATATCGGAAGAAGGCGAACATCGACAAGCTGTAAATCTAAAACCAATGATTCTAAACCCACATAATCCACGCGCAGCGAGTTCAATAACAAAATACCTGGCACATTAAAGGAAGGCGAGCAGAGCGAGAATAAATCTAAAACCAAAATGCGCAAAGCCATTATGCTTTCCAAATTATTAATTTATTTAAACTACACCTCGGCACATCAGAGGAAGGCGAGCGATAGCGAGAAAAAATATGAAAACCAAAGCTTCGAAACCCACTTACACCACGCGCAGCGAGTTTAATAATAAAATACGTGGCACATTAAAGGATGGCGAGCAAGAGCGAGACAAAAACCTAAATCTAAACTAACTTTCAAACTTACTTACCCCACGCGCAGCAAGTTTCATAATCATATACGAGGCACATCAGAGGAAGGCGAGCAAGAGCGAGAAACAACATTAAAACCCAAAGTGACCATAACCAACCTACCACGCGTGCAGCGAGTTCGGTAATAAAATTCGGGGCATATCGGAGGAATGCGAACATCGACAAGCTGTAAATCTAAAACCAAAGATTCTAAACCCACATAACCCACGCTCCGCGAGTTCAATAATAAAATAAGTGGCACATTAAAGGAAGGCGAGCTAAGCGAGAATAAATCTAAAACGAAAATGCGCAAACCCATTAACTCTATGCTTTCCAAATTATTAATTTATTTAAACTACACCTCGGCACATCAGAGAAAGGCGAGCGATAGCGAGAAAAATATCTAAAACCAAAGCTTCCAAACCCACTTACCCCACGCGCAGCAAGTTTCATAATCAAATACGAGGCATATCGGAAGAAGGCGAACATCGACAAGCTGTAAATCTAAAACCAAAGATTCTAAACCCACATACGCCACGCGCAGTGGGTTCAATAATAAAATACCTGGCACATTAAAGGAAGGCGAGCAGAGCGAGAATAAATCTAAAACAAAAATGCGCAAACCCATTAACTCTATGCTTTCCAAATTATTAATTTATTTAAACTACACCTCGGCACATCGAAGGAAGTCGAGCAAGAGCGAGACAAATATCTAAAACCAAAGCTTCCAAACCCACTTACCCCACCCGCAGCAAGTTTCATAATCAAATACGAGGCATATCCGAAGAAAGCGAACATCGACAAGCTGTAAATCTAAAACCAAAGATTCTAAACCCACATACGCCACGCGCAGCGGGTTCAATAATAAAATACCTGGCACATTAAAGGAAGGCGTGCAGAGCGAGAATAAATCTAAAACAAAAATGCGCAAACCCATTAACTCTATGCTTTCCAAATTATTAATTTATTTAAACTACACCTCGGCACATCGAAGGAAGGCCAGCAAGAGCGAGACAAACATCTATAACCAAAGCTTCCAAACCCACTTACCCCATGCGGAGCAAGTTTCATAAACAAATACGGGGCATTTCGGAAGAAGGCGAACATCGAAATGCTGTAAAACTAAAATCAAAGATATTAAACCCACATAAACCACGCGCAGCGAGTTCAATAATAAAATACCTGGCACATTAAAGGAAGGCGAGCAGAGCGAGAATAAATCTAAAACCAAAATGCGCAAAGCCATTATGCTTTCCAAATTATTAATTTATTTAAACTACACCTCGGCACATCAGAGGAAGGCGAGCGATAGCGAGAAAAAATATGAAAACCAAAGCTTCGAAACCCACTTACACCACGCGCAGCGGGTTTAATAATAAAATACGTGGCACATTAAAGGATGGCGAGCAAGAGCGAGACAAAAATCTAAATCTAAACTAACTTTCAAACTTACTTACCCCACGCGCAGCAAGTTTCATAATCAAATACGAGGCACATCAGAGGAAGGCGAGCAAGAGCGAGAAAACAATCTAAAACTAAAGCTTCCAAGCCCACTTACCCCACACCTAGCAAGTTTCATAATCAAATACGAGGCATATCCGAAGAAAGCGAACATCGACAAGCTGTAAATCTAAAACCAAAGATTCTAAACCCACATACGCCACGCGCAGCGGGTTCAATAATAAAATACCTGGCACATTAAAGGAAGGCGAGCAGAGCGAGAATAAATCTAAAACAAAAATGCGCAAACCCATTAACTCTATGCTTTCCAAATTATTAATTTATTTAAACTACACCTCGGCACATCGAAGGAAGGCCAGCAAGAGCGAGACAAACATCTATAACCAAAGCTTCCAAACCTACTTACCCCATGCGGAGCAAGTTTCATAAACAAATACGGGGCATTTCGAAAGAAGGCGAACATCGAAATGCTGTAAAACTAAAATCAAAGATATTAAACCCACATAAACCACGCGCAGCGAGTTCAATAATAAAATACGTGGCACATTAAAGGAAGGCGAGCAGAGCGAGAATAAATCTAAAACCAAAATGCGCAAAGCCATTATGCTTTCCAAATTATTAATTTATTTAAACTACACCTCGGCACATCAGAGGAAGGCGAGCGATAGCGAGAAAAAATATGAAAACCAAAGCTTCGAAACCCACTTACACCACGCGCAGCGGGTTTAATAATAAAATACGTGGCACATTAAAGGATGGCGAGCAAGAGCGAGACAAAAATCTAAATCTAAACTAACTTTCAAACTTACTTACCCCACGCGCAGCAAGTTTCATAATCAAATACGAGGCACATCAGAGGAAGGCGAGCAAGCGCGAGAAAAAAATCTAAAACCAAAGTTTCCAAGCCCACTTACCCCACCCGCAGCAAGTTTCATAATCATATACGGGACACATCGGAGGAAGGCGAGCGAAAGCGAGGAAAAATATTAAAACCCAAAGCGACCATAACCAACCTACCTCACGTGCAGCGAGTTCGGTAATAAAATACGGGGCATATCGGAAGAAGGCGAACATCGACAAGCTGTAAATCTAAAACCAAAGATTCTAAACCCACATAATCCACGCACAGCGAGTTCAATAATAAAATACGAGGCACATCAGAGGAAGACGAGCAAGAGCGAGAAAAAAATCTAAAACTAAAGCTTCCAAGCCCACTTACCCCACGCGTAGCAAGTTTCATAATCAAATACGAAGCATATCGGAAGAAGGCGAACATCGACAAGCTGTAAATCTAAAACCAAAGATTCTAAACCCACATACGCCACGCGCAGCGGGTTCAATAATAAAATACCTGGCACATTAAAGGAAGGCGAGCAGAGCGAGAATAAATCTAAAACAAAAATGCGCAAACCCATTAACTCTATGCTTTCCAAATTATTAATTTATTTAAACTACACCTCGGCACATCGAAGGAAGGCCAGCAAGAGAGAGACAAACATCTATAACCAAAGCTTCCAAACCCACTTACCCCACGCGCAGCGACCCAATTACACCTCGGCAAATCAGAGGAAGGCGAGCGATAGCGAGAAAAAATATGAAAACCAAAGCTTCGAAACCCACTTACACCACGCGCAGCGAGTTTAATAATAAAATACGTGGCACATTAAAGGATGGCGAGCAAGAGCGAGACAAAAATCTAAATCTAAACTAACTTTCAAACTTACTTACCCCACGCGCAGCAAGTTTCATAATCAAATACGAGGCACATCAGAGGAAGGCGAGCAAGAGCGAGAAAAAAATCTAAAACCAAAGCTTCCAAGCCCACTTACCCCACGCGTAGCAAGTTTCATAATCAAATACGAGGCATATCGGATGAATGCGAGCAAGAGCGAGAAACAACATTAAAACCCAAAGTGACCATAACCAACCTACCACGCGTGCAGCGAGTTCGGTAATAAAATTCGGGGCATATCGGAGGAAAGCGAACATCGACAAGCTGTAAATCTAAAACCAAAGATTCTAAACCCACATAACCCACGCTCCGCGAGTTCAATAATAAAATAAGTGGCACATTAAAGGAAGGCGAGCAAAGCGAGAATAAATCTAAAACAAAAATGCGCAAACCCATTAACTCTATGCTTTCCAAATTATTAATTTATTTAAACTACACCTCGGCACATCGAAGGAAGGCGAGCAAAGCGAGAATAAATCTAAAACAAAAATGCGCAAACCCATTAACTCTATGCTTTCCAAATTATTTATTTATTTAAACTACACCTCGGCACATCAGAGGAAGGCGAGCGATAGCGAGAAAAAATATGAAAACCAAAGCTTCGAAACCCACTTACACCACGCGCAGCGAGTTTAATAATAAAATACGTGGCACATTAAAGGATGGCGAGCAAGAGCGAGACAAAAATCTAAATCTAAACTAACTTTCAAACTTACTTACCCCACGCACAGCAAGTTTCATAATCAAATACGAGGCACATCAGAGGAAGGCGTGCAAGAGCGAGAAAAAAATTTAAAACGAAAGCTTCCAAACGCACTTACACCACGCGCAGGAAGTTTGAGAATAAAATACGAGGCAGATAGGAGGAATGCGAGCAAGAGCGAGAAACAACATTGAAACCCAAAGCGACCATAACCAACCTACCACCCGTGCAGCGAGTTCGGTAATAAAATACGTGGCACATTATAGGTAGGCGAGCAAAGCGAGAATAAATCTAAAACCAATCTGCGCAAACTCATTAACCCTATGCTTTCCAAATTATTAATTTATTTAAACTACACTTCGGCACATCTAAGTAAGGCAAGCTAAGCGAGGAATAAATATATAACCTAAATCTTTAAACCAAATTATCCCACGCTCCCCAAGTACAATAATTTCTTTTAAAAATACGTATGCACATCGAAGAAAGGCGAGCAAAGCGAGGAATAAATTTAAATCCAAAATGCGTAAACCGAACTACCCCACTTTTCCTGATTTAAAACTACCGCCCGTAAACCTACTTAACCCGGGTTCCGCAATTGTTTACGTAAGAATAGTTATTAAATTAATACGGCGGGTAGCCTCTAAATGAAAGCTTTTAAACTCACCTACCCCACGCACCGCGTATTTTCATGGGAGAATACTCGAGCACGTCGGAGGATGGCATGCGAAGGCGATAATGTTATCTTGATATAAAACCAACTTACACCTCCAGCCACTAGTTCTATACAAAAAATATTTTTTTTTAAATAGAATGAACATTAAAGAGAGCCGGGCAAGAGCAAACCTTTGCTTAGAACAAAAGTTTCTGCACTCGCCTACTCTATTCGCCGCAAATGTTTAAGGCAAAAATATATTACTTAACGAAATACGCCGGCATATTAAAGGGAGGCGAACGACAACAATGACAGTATTTTAAAAATAACTGGAAGAGGATACCCTACGCTTCTATTTGAAAAATATGCAGTATATCAAAGGGTGGCGAGTGAAATTGGAGGTAGCCTTTGAAACGAGCGCTCTCAAACTCACCTATACTACGCGCCGCGAAATACCCTATGCTTCACTGTCACTATATGATCTAACATTTAAATGTACTTCGCAAAAATTTTTTAAAATTTCCGCACGTGTCGCAATTTTCAGTGGAATAATAGTGTAAATGAAAAATGTTATTTTCCCACCATCACTGAAGTATATACTCGCGATAATACGTGAACGTGATGGATTTTCATAGATGTAACAAAATTAAGAGCATAATTTATTCGTATATTGGCAGCGCTTACGGGCCGTATGAACCCTCACCCGCTAGTTTTATGAAAAGCGCAGTTTCAGTTTATCTGTAGTCTATACATCTAAGACTAATGTGCATTAACCTAATTACCCAACGCTCCCAGAATTTAATAATTTTTTTATGCTACACCTCTGTACATCGAAGTAAGGAAACATTTGATGTGCCGAGGTGTGGTTTAAATAAATTATTGAATTTGGAGAGCATAGGGTAATTGGGTTTAGATTTACTCCTTGCTTTTTCCGTCTTCCTTCGATGTGCGAGGTGTAGTTTAAATAAATTATTAAATTTGGAGAACGTGAGGTAGTTTGGTCTACGCATTTCGGTATTGGATTTATTCCTCGCTCAGCTTGCCTTCCTTCGACGTGTCGTGGTATAGTCCCAATAAATTATTTTACTTTGTCCGCGTGGGGTACTTTGTTTTAAGTAGTTCGGGTTTACATTTATTCCTCGTTTTGCTCACCTTTCTTCGATGTGCCAACGTAGTCATTTGATGAATGTTTTTTTAAAAAATAGGGCGTGTGGAGAAGGTTAGTTGAACAATTTTAGCCTTTTATTTTATTCTCGCCTCTCTCCCATGTGCAAATACAGTATTGAAATAAAAAATTTATCAATATGAATGAATTAATATTTTTTTGCCACCAAAAGGGAATTCCGATATCAGATTCGTGCTTGGCAACCCCAAAAACGGTACATATACATATACAGCATTGTTTAAATAAATAATTCTGTAAATCTAATATCAGATTCGTGTTTAGCAACCCTAAAAATCTGATGTGCTTTATCGTTTATTTCTGTGTACTTTCAGATTAATAAAAATACGACAAGAAACAAATTTTCAGAGCCATGTAATACAAAAATGCATGCAGCGGTCGGCCATTCTGGATCGGTCATTTTGAATTTTCATTGTCAAATTTTGGTTTAGCGATAGCAAAAACACGACAAGAAACAAATTTTCAGAGTTATATAGTACAAAAATGCATGTCGTGGTCGGCCATTTTGGATCAGCTATTTTCAATTTTTGTTCCTAAATTGTTGTTCGTATAGATTATAAATTTTAACAATCGATGCCTTTACTTATGCATAGTATCAACATTTATCCTGTTGAACCTGCAATTCACGTTTGATATTTGTTTTGATCAAAATGGAATCAAGGTTGATATCAAGGTTGAAATCAAGGTTCAATCAAGGCAGCACCAACCTTGATATCAAGGTTGATATCAACCTTGATATTTTTGACAGGGATGACATATAATATAAGGTTTTTCAAAAAATTTAGGCTAGGTGTAGTGTAGAATATAGTATATTCAATATATATAGTGAGTTTAAGTGCAAAAAGTTCGTTCAAGAAAGTATGAAGTGTAATATAAGGTCACTTCGTATAAAAATTAGTAAAAGTATGCGTATACCCTGTTGGAAATATCTGACTGGATATCAATGTGGATTATCCACGTAGATATCTACATGGATTGACATGGATTCCACATGGATTCCACATAGATATCAACGTGGATAATCCACATGGATAATCCAGCTGGATATTTTAGAAAGAATTAATATCAGAGATTCTTTAAATAATACTTTTTTTATATTTAATGTTCATTAATGGAAGTACCATCCGGATGATAACACCAAAACTGGGGTTGTGAGCTCCAAAATCTGTATTATTCCAATAATCAAATTTTAATCAAATTACTAAAATATGAAAATTTTAGAGCTCACAACCCCAGTTTTGGTGTTATCATCCGGATGGTACTTCCATTAATGAACATAGAAATACTTAGGAATATTATTTCAAATTCAATTTGTTGAAATGATAACGCAATTAGACAATTTAGACTTTGATTTAACATAGCAAAATTCGTATATTGATAAACTTAATTCGAGTAGAATAAGATAACGCAATTCACGCGCATCTAATTATAAATTGTATTTCACCAAAATAAACGCTTGCGCATTTCAATTTACGCAATATTCTCCATAAAAAATGATTCATTGGATATATTTCATTTGCTATTTAAACATACAACAAGATCTTATTATTTTGATAAAACTCCACTACCTGGTATCCCGGACCTGACCTATACTAAAATCATTAATTACATTCTTTCTTTCTTTCTCTTTTTTGACTTGTCGTCAGAATTACGACACAGGGCAGTTAATGTTAACAGTTTTCCAATAATAATATAAATCCAATATTTGCACCGGACCGAGAAGTGCCGTGACCGTTTCAGGCTCAAGGTCAGTTTTGTATACATTCTCCATGATGCTATAGTATTACTTTTACAGACACATATGAATAAACAAATTTGATTGAATAATGCTAATAGTAAATTTTTAATTTCTTTTCTTAAATGTTTTGGAAATTAATGCTAGTAGAGAAACAATACGAAATACAATTATAAGCACAACTAAAGCGCAAATGTCCATCCAAAAGAAGTCCTGGAAAATAAAATTTCGTTATTTAGGCTACTATAAGATTATTTAATAGCTAGATTCTAAAAATTTAACCTTGTTAAAGTTTAGAGTTTGTAACACCATTAAGCCAGATTTCGGACAGGTTACATTACTTCTTGTACAATTGATTGATTCAATATCTGCCCACTGATTAATTAAAAGTGCTTCATTGCCATATCGAAACCACGATAAGTATGAAAACCATTTTAGATAGATGGGCACCGACCTAGAAAAATCAGTAATCATCAAGTTAATTTTTAAATCAGGGATTTTATTAAATTTATAGATTGAACAGATATATTGAAATATTGAGTAGTTCTGGTACTTATGTACCTTCGCAAAGATAATAATTTTCGGCTTTAAAGATGCACATAAATTTCTTTTTTCTAAATTGAGTTTTTGGAGTTCTTAAAGCAAAAATCGAAATACAAAATTATTTTTTTAGACATCGATATATCTTCTTGTAATTTATGTCAGTTTGTGCCTTTTTTACTAAACTGACTGCAAAACGCGATCTAAAAATCTAGTGTACAGTGTGACGTTGCACTTTTTAATAGTAAACTCGTCACTAAGCAAACCGTCAATTACACTTTCTAAGAACAACGAATAGGTCTAAGGACAGGAGAGCCTGGCGTAGCAGAGGGTTAAATAAGTCGTTACTCAATAAATGTTTTATGCTGTACAATAATAAGGTTCTATATATTCTGTAAACCCCCTTTCGATCGGTTCTATGCTGACTACAATAATCCCACGTTCGTGGAAACTCGTAGCGTGAAAGCGCAATAATAATCAATACAATGGTTGTTTACGGCAAAGAATCAATCTCTATTCTTGCAATTAACCGACAAAGAACTTAAAGGATTGTTACGATCACGAGCCGTTCTTAACATGACAACAATTAGTGAACTAAACAACTTAGAACGTCCGTAGTTAATTAATAAATCCGATTTCGCGATTCAAGATAAATTATTAAAGGACGCGCCTAAAATGACGTCGGCGTCGCGATAGACGCGGCATCTCTCAAGATGGCGTCCCCCAATCATCTCCGTTTTCTGAGAATTACGATAATTCTGGTGCTTCGGACGAAGAAACTCCAACTATATCCCAGCTAAAAAGCGCGAAATTTATAGAAACGTCGCAATAAACACTCGCCTAAACGAGGCTAAGTTTACCTTGCAACAGAAGGACAGATAATTAACAATGTCGCATTTCAGGCGAAATCAACGACGACTCAACGCCATTATTTCTGGTAGAGACGCTCGGATCACTAACTGATTGGCGACGGCACGACCCACTCAATACAAGAGGAAGTCACGCTCGTCCTTGAGGTCCTGCGCGTACCCGGAAATTCAAATCCGCGCCCTCTATAACCGTCGCCGACGGCGCAAATTAAAGTTGAAGTTATATAATGATCAATTAGGAACAACTCTCAAGATACTTACTACGTAACTTTCTATGCCCGTTTCATTTTGTTTATTGGTGCAAAACTAAAATTTTTCTTTTTTTATCTATTTGAACGTAATATTTAATTTATTGAATTGTCGCGCGCGAAATATTCTTAGGTGAATATTCCCGCTTTTTTTGTGTGTGTGTTCGAGTTCGCAAGGAGTGAGGTGTGGGAGAAATAAAGAAGTCGATTGAGCGAAAATCGAGAATATTTAATCACGCTCAAATTGAGAGGGGAAAGCCGTGAGGCATAAAACCCCTCTCGAAGATCTTACAAGCTGCGAAGAAAAAAGAAGAACGTGTGTCGTGTTCGTGTGTGTGTCGTGTTCGTGCGATTCTCAGAAAGAATCTTCGCTTCGTGTCCGTGGCGCAGTTCCACTGACTCAAGTCGGTAGCGCAGTTCTACCGACTTGCACGTTTCGACGCGCGCGAGATACGATTCGCGGAACCGGGCGCGAGCCGAACGCGAGTAGCAGGCAGCGAAAGAGACAAAGGAGAGAGATTTAGAGAGATTTAGAGAGAATGAGAGAGAGAGAGATAGAGAGAGAGTAGCACAAGCACCAGCACCAGAAACACTCGATGGACGTACGGACGGGTTCGCAAGAGCCAAAGTGTCGTTCGATCGTTCGCTAGCTTGACTGCACGAGCTGTCAAGCTTGGCGTCTTATCGTCAACTGACTCGGCGCTCGTCCGGCCGCGCGCGACACGAGGCCGGCGGCGCTGCCGGCGAGCGCGGCAAGTCGCTACTCCGCTTGTTCAACTCGAGCACGGGAGATGGAGCCACATGCTCTACGTCGACCTCGCTGAGTTCGCTCGACACCGTTTTCACGGCGGAACTTACACCTCGGGTCTCGACGGAACATTTATTAATATTTTAACTTTGCACATACATAATATTAGTACTCATAAAGAGTTTTTAAATATGTAAAAGTTAATATAAAATTTTTAATAATTGTTTCTACAAATTTTTTACTTCCCCCTAGAAGAAGCTTTGTAATAGTAAAATTTTCAGTTTAGCTAAAACTCCGTTGAAACGCATTTGGAGGTGTTTAGAGTTCAAATAATAAGTTTTTGGAAATATCCATGGGTTTTTGAGTGGGTGTGTGTGCGTATACCGTTATGATTCTGGAACCACGCGACTGATCGTAATAAAATTTGACATGCATGTATGTTTTCTGATTCTGAATTCAGGACGAAAAATTGTTTATGATTCTAACCATTTTATAGTCATATTATGGCCATTTTTTGATTAAAAAAAAAATATTTTTGCTTTTTTTCGATGATATGATGTATACAATATATTTAACAATAGTGTATCTAAAAGAACATAAAATTGCCTACTTTTTTTCGCAAAATTTTCCAGATTGACCGTTCCGTTCAATTCTTATGATAAAAAGGGTGATTAAAAAAAAAATTAATATCTCTAAAACTAAATTGTCAAACTTTTTCAAAAAATTTATAACAATGAAAAACGATATTATATATTTGCTATAAAAATATGGATTTTGTATGTCGTACGATTACGAGAGTAAAAAAGCTTTGCTTAAGTTTAAATTTTGGGAAAAAATCGATCTTTTGATTACCTCGGCTAGGTTCATTTTGCAGCTTATAACACCGATTAGTTTAAACAGTTTTAGGATTCAAATTCTCTGTCTCTCATCCTGTATGCCCTGTATAACTGAAAATTACTATTTTTGTTTAACCTTGTAACTCGCTAACTAAAGTTCAGAATGTTCAAAAAATAATTCATGATTTTATGAGGTTATGAGGACCCTATGGTATTTAAAATAATGAGGTTTAAATTTTTTAATAAAAATTATATGATTTGATATTGTGAAGGCTGCCTTCAGTAAAATAATTAAGATTAAAAGTATTTTAAAAAATCAATATACTGTATGTTTGAACAATATTGTATCCATTAGAACTATACAATTTGTTAAAGGAAGCTACGTGACAAAGAATTAGCAGTAGTTTTTATTAAATAAAATGTATTTCTAATTAAATAAAATTTGTATAACTTATGTGTAATTTCTATAATATGTTTAGACATATGAAAAAAACCGCTGCTAATTCATTGGCACGTAGCTTCCTTGAACTAAATTTATAGGTCCAATAAATAAAATATTGTTGTAATATACAGTATATCAGCCTGCGAATGAATGAGGCGGTTTTTGATACATAATTAAATATATAGGTTTGGGATGGTTCATTGTTCAAAAGTTTGCAGACCCCTCTGTTTTTATTATAGAATACGAACACTGCCGCCAATTTTCTTTCACGAAGATTCACGCATGTTTACATGTGTTCCTAACCAACCTAACCGTTAAAACAACAGGCTATTCATTCGATTGGTCGCTCGCGCAATTTTCGAGAAAATCATTCTTACATTTTAGCTTTTTATTTAAGAACCGCTTGACAAAATCGTTTAAAATTTGAGCAGCAGATAGCTTTTTATGGTGAATCGCCAAATAAAATTTTGAAGCATTTGACTACATCGTTTTAGAGATATAAGGAATCAAAAAGTTTTCAAAAAAAATTTAAACCCTGATATCTTAAAAATCACAGGAGTTCGAAAGCTGCGCAATGAACTTAGCCAAAACACATAAAATATTTACTTTTTACAACATCTTAAGTGCAATAAGACCTTTCTACGTCCGTAAACAAGGCACAAAAATCTCATTTCTTTCATTTTTCGATTGATTACTAAAAGAAATGTTTTCAAATCACTTGAAATTTTAATGGAATATAAGTTTGACACGTAACATACACACACACACACACACACACCATACGGACATTTTCTAAAAATACTTGATGTGAACTTCTAACACACTAAAAAGTATTTTCTAGAAGTTTTAACGAAATTCAAAATTGTACTATTACAAAGCTTCCTCTAGGAGGAAGCAAAACAACAAATTTCAGCAAGTTCTTACTTAAAAGATTACTTAAGTTATTGCTCAAGTAGCGTCTTAAAACAATGCTGATTTGTTTGTTGTTCCGAACGCGTCGTGATTGGTGGGAATTTTTCAACAATCCTCGCTTCTGATTGGTGGGAGCTTTGTCGCCAGGGAGAAATGTCCATGACTTCAAAATATACTTGATGAGCCTGTAAAAATTCAGCGAAAAATATAAATGCCTTAGGGACTTATCGTGGTAACCATTTTCACGCGCACACGCACATGCATACATACATACATTTTTCAAAAACCACTTTTCGTTATTCAGTAACCTTGAAAACATCGAAATTTATTAAAATCTTGATTTTCATGATATTAAAATTTAAGTCGCGAAAGTAATAGGCATAAGTGACTGACTTAAGTATTTTTATTAATATCAGTACAAAAACTATAATTTAACTCACAGATTTTTAACTGATAAATAAATAGTATCTCAAAATCAATTAAATTTTTAAAAATAATTAACAACATTTTTAAATTTAACCTAATTTATACCAAAATAAATAGAATATTGTTTTAATATACAGTACAATCTGCCTGCTAATGGATGAGGCGGTTTTTGATACATAATTTAATATATAAGTTTTGGATATGTTTTTTTTTTATTATAGAATACGAATGGTGCCTGAAATAGACAGTATCAATTTCGTCTCCAAAGATGATTTTGAGTATAACACCATATCCATGTTCAGTGGCCTCTGAAATCACTGAGTAACGTATTTCACTTCATGACCATTAAATTCCCACGAAACTCTAGGAGAACGCGTGATACTGTCCACTCTGGGCACCAGGTACCTCGGGAAGCGTTGCCGTCACAATATTCGTGCTCTGCAACCCCTCACCCGAGTATCGAGTTTCTGATTCAACAATATTCGTGTTCTGCGACCGCAAAAACCCCTGCGTAGCAAAACTGGACTGATTTCCATTAACATACACGGAGTTTTTATTTACTGTCTCTTCGCAATGCACTTTATATAGGTTATGATTGCATTCGACGCGCATATAAACTTATAATAAGTTTGAAATTGGTCAGAAATTGGGGTATGTTTAAAGAAAGAAATAAGATTATTCTTATTAAGCAAGCCAACACCTAAGCTAATTCTTCTACCAGGGTGGTCTCAGAAATAGCTTACCCCTACCGAGTGCTCGAGCGTAGTTATCGATAAGAGATAAGTACGTAATCGAAACAACGGGAGAAGCAGAACTGAAGCCAAGAGCCGCAGCAGAGAGTCTCAAAACTTAAAGCAACTAATAAATGTAAGGGCTAAATTATTACTTAGATAAAATAATACTAAATCTATGAAAATTATTTTCTTTGTCGTATTTATTCGATCACATACATTTAGTAATGTTACGTCCGAGTAAGCGGCACAGAGCAAATACTCGCGTAAAATAGAAATATTTGTTATTTGTACGGAAACTACGTCCTTTAGTTCAGCACGGCGGTTTACACCGACCGCCTTGGGCAAAGGTACCGAACGCACAGGTAGAGGCGAGCGAACAAGTATTGTTAATGATCGATCGCGCCCGTACTAATTATCCGTCGGCTATTCTGTTAAGTGGGAGTGAGGACTAGATTCTTTTACAACACTTATACAATCATGCACACATGGACATAAAGCTCAGTGTATTTTATAGCTTACCTTGTCGTGAAGTTGTTCGGGTCTCGGCTCAGCTTCGCTGCGTGACCGTAGACAGCTACGTTGACTCGTTCTCAGGGCGGGAAGTTTGAATAAGCCGCGTGACTCGCAATGTATAAGTTTAATGAAGAGTTTCAGTTTATTCTCGGATAAATTTACAAAAGACTTTTTACAGTGATATATTCTAAGTCAGAAAGTCGAATGGAACTAAGAAGCTCGGATGTCTCGAGAACTAAGTCCGAAATTGAATAAAGATCAGTTGACGGACAGACAGAGCTTCGACCTGTCAGTGTGAACTCCGGTTGCAGAAGGCTCCTCCTCGTGGTCACACATGGGCTTTTATAGGTGGATGGAGGTATGGAAAAGGATAGGATGAAGGGTGTGTCTTTTTTGGCGGTGCTCCGAAAATGCGTTGGCGTCCCTTCTACCCGCAGCTAATTTATAGCTTATCGGGTGGTCGCCGCCTGTCACCTACTTGCGAGACCGATCACTCATAACTTGTACCTCCCTTCTCCAGGTGGGCAGCTGTCAGCTTCTTGTTTCTAGTTGCAAGTTCGGTATTGATCCCTTCGGATGACCTCCTGGAGTCATAACACGTATCTTGACTGTTGTAATTGTGGGCGTGGCTGATTGGATTTGCCATTGCGATAGTGGTAGTCTCATGTTGTCGAATCCTACAATATCATATGTTATATAGGATTTCTGCCGTACCGACGAACGGAACCGGACGAAGATCTCTGGAGTACTGTTGTTCTCTGTAGTACCGACTGACAGGTTTATATATCATTCGTTTAATACATTATCGCCAGGCGTGACACTCCCCCTCTCGTTTTGTTGACAGTGCCACTGTTTATTTAGGGAATGGTTCAATAATATATATATATATATATTTGCTCGTGTGACCATGAATGAGTTTGCATAGTTAATTTTTTTAAGGTGAGTTTTGTTTTTTCAAGCTTCTTAGATTTGTTCTCTTATTGTTTATTTGTGTAAAAAGGCTATAGCCGGGTTACTATGGTGAAATGGCCCCCTTGGAAAATGTATATATGTTATATACCATTCGATGGGGGATAAAAAAAAACTCCCATAGCCAAATTTTTAGCTCTCTGCCTAGTGCGCATGCGCAGTAACGTCGATAAACGTGTTTTTTTGATTTTATTTTTTTCTGAAGTCCCTATAGGATAAAAATTTTTTTAAAAATTCACATTGGTGTATTTTTATGTCATGAATAACTGCAATTTTTTTGGGATTACATAACCTCAAATATCGGATCTAAAAAAATTATTAAAGTTTTCAATCGATATTTTGACCCCCTTGTTTTTGAGGTGCAACTTTTTAAGTAGACTTTTTTTGTGTACTTTTTCCCGTTCTTTACGATGGCACTAACGTTTTTTCCTTAAAAATGGTGGCACAACTCGATTTGAGCCAAAAACTGATTTTTTTGCCATTTTTTCACGTTTTTAGCTGGTTATGTTACAATTTAGTTACTAAAGTGACTCCTTTTGAGTAGTTTTGCATATCTTCCCATGAAAACATAATCAAATGAAATATTTTGTTCGCTCCAAGCCGTATTTTTTATATTATCTTACGTTTTCAATGATGGTCTTATCAGAATTTGAGGTAATAAAGGGTTTCTCTCTATATATAAAAAGAATATCGCCTCTGTCAGTGTTTGCTTTTCTCTTTAACCTAAAAATGCCCTCATTTGAGTGATTTAACGCCGAAAAAGGCCATTTTTGGTACCATGTAACCCAAAACTAACCTAAAAATGTCATAATGCAAGGGTTTTCACGCAAAAAAGCCTGTTTTTAGCTAAACATAGCCTTGAAATCGATCGTTTGAGGGTACTTTTGGCGTCTTGTGGTCTTAAAAAGGCCATATTTGGCTTATCTGCCTCTACTTAATTGATTATTCAAAATCTATTGACAGTAATAATTATCAGGTAAAAAGGAATTGAAGTTAAGTATGTTCAATTCGTACAAAGTATAATTTATTATCTTCATAGGCTATTTAAAATAAATTATGGAACGTATACAAGTAGCTTTTTAAAAATAACGAATGTTCACAATAGAAAAAATGATTCACTCATCATTGTCACTATCTTCATCAATACACACTTCAATTTGATCATTAAGAAACATTTTAGACAGAATTTCAGCTGGTCGTATGATTTTTGATAAATATCTTCCATGTGAAAGATAATAGATTATGGCAGCAATATGCGCACAACATCCTATAGTACGGTTACCGTTATCACAATCACAACAGTGTCTTAAGATGCTAGAATAACCAATACCATTTGGTTTATACTCAACGAAACATTTGTATTGTTTTCTGTTAATATGCCTGGATTGAACTTCAAGTTTGAGAATATTGTTAGTCTCTTTTGAATATCCAATCTTCAAATTATTATCTGCGTCAAGCATTTCCGCTAAGTAAGATATTGTCTGTTTAAGCTGATATGTTCCTGTAAACAGAATTTTCAAATCTTTTATTGTTAATTCAGGAAAGTCTGGTAAATCATCCGAAGTTATTATTTTAAATGGTAGTTTCCGACGACTCCATCTTTTGTCTGCTACTAAAACTGCTAATGTATTTTCAACATTTTTTCTAGATTGCATAGCACTAAATATTTCATCTTGCATGTCTTCATCAGAATCTAGGCGTTTGCCAAACAAGTTATTTAAGTAGCAAGAAATTTTACAATAAGATCCAGTATTTTTCACCATTTTATTATCAAGTTTGTGATCTAATAACCTATATTTTTTCTTTTGAACTCCGTGCACTGCTTCAACAACCCATCGCAGTTTTGTCGTGAATCTTGTTTCATTTGATTCTTGCGTAGAAAGTTGAGATTTTGAACCTTTGAGTGCAGGCATCAAAACAATATAACCCATATTTTCTAATTTTTGTTTAATGTCCCTGAAACCTCTATCCAGTATAAAAATGTCCCCTTGGCGAAGAAGTTTCTGTAAAATATTCTGCTTCTCTTCCAATATTTCAATCAGTATTGTAGCATCATTTTTATTTGCAAGATATGGACCTAACTGGTCAACAACATAACCATTAGTAGTACATATAGTAAATGGTTTAGTCAGAGGAACTTTTTTTTGGCCTGAATAAGATTTTCTTTGGTACTCGTTATTAGAGCTTTTTTCATGCCTTATATAAGTACCATCAGCAATCAAAATAAGTTGTTTACCAGGATGTAATTTCTTTGCCATATTAGAAGTTTGATTTTCAATCAATTCATTTCTGTCTACATTTTCTAATCCAAAGTGTTTTGGTAGTAAATCTTTTTCGAAAGATAATAATACTGATTGACAAAAACGAGATACTTGTTGTTCGCTTTCAATGTCAAATATTGTAGAGATGAGCGAGTTAGAATTCCCAGAGCGCATTTTGAATAAAAATACGACAATGGCTTGTGTCGCTGTCCTTACACAGGAATTCTTCAGAGAATTGAGTTGATCTTTAAGATAATTAATATTTTCCCACGTTAATCCCGTAAAAACTTTCAATTTTTTTTCAGGCATGGAAAATTCAGCTACTGTATCTAATAAAGTTTCGTCTGCTTTCATTGATAATTGACTCAAAAATTGTAGTAATTCATCAATATATACCGTACTTGTAGTGGAAAAAATATTAATTTTATTTAGTTCATCTTCATAAAATCTTTTTTTAATTAAATGTGTGCAACAGCATCTATTGCCATGTGGAATAAAAACATTCATTTTACTATAAACTTGAATTCGGGCCTCTAAAGGAACTAATATATTATTAGTCTGTTTTTGGTACTCACAAACAAAGCAATATTTATGTGTCGCAATCGTCCTTTGAATAAGTAATTCCGTGGTTGCTCGTACTTTTTGTTCCTTTATTGTGTATACAGATGATTGTGTACTTTCCTGAGATGATGAAGTGACAGTTAGCTGAGAAAATGATTCAGAAACATTTGAATCTTGAGACGAAGCAGTTGCTGGAACATTAACCTTTTTAGGTTTAGAGCTTGATATGTATTTGGATAATCGCTTTCTACATTAATCACAAATTACATCATGGATGTAAATATCTTTATTTGATAATTGTTTAGCATATTCGATTTCAACTTCAGATTCGATTTCCTTTTCTCGACCAATTGATTTTCTAATATAAATATTACACATGGCACATCTTCGATCATCGCGTTTCCTGATGTTATCTGACTCTTCATTACTATTAGATGCCATATTTATTTAACCATTAGACAAGAAGATCACTTCTGAAATAATAAATTATAAATATTTTACAATACATTTAAAAATGCTGTTAGTTAGTTTTTAAAAATCTAAAAAAATTGTTTGCCTTTTTTTAAATTAAAAACTAGAATGAATAATAAATATTACAAAAATATTATAATCTAAGTTCTTGTATAATCCAGTTTTCTCAGTAGCTTTACATGAAAAGTAAAAAAATAATATTGCCTAGTAAAAGTGAAATAAGTTGTATTTCATTTATAAGTTTTTTAAGCAAATAATTTTTTTTTGTCATAAAAACTGTATTGAAGTGCTTGCACCTAGTGATTTTATAAAATCAACAAACCTATGAAATTATTATATTCAATTTGTTTTTTTGTAAAAATATGTTCTTGTATCTAGACATGAATAATAGTGTATTTTAAAATAAATAAATAATGTTGTTTTTAATGATGTTTCATATACGTATGTGTTTAAAGCATAGGTTAGCTTGTGTTTACTTTATTCATTTTACATTTTTTTAACTTAAAAGTTAATTGACAATTAATAAGTTCGCATCCTATTAGTTCTATTTTTCATTTTTATTATTTCTCATGTATTGTTTTTATGTAAAACCAAATATTTTTTCTCATCTCATAATAATTAACTATAGTAAAAATCACATCATATATAGTCATATGCAGATATTTATGTGCATTTTTTATTAATTTGACAGTATTTTATACATAAACAAATTAATTATTGTTCAAGACTTTCTATATTTTATCAATTTAATCATACTTGTATAATTAATATACCGCATTACATCAAAACATGCAACGCATCAATCGTCAAATCCGTTTCTAGCAAAAGTTTATTGTCATATTTTATTCAAATGTTTTTCCTTCTTAATTTTATTTAGTTAATAGTTTCAACAACTTTATGTTTAACTAATTTCTCATTTTACTTTATGTGATTAGCCTAAATTGGTTAAGTGTTAAATAGATAAAGACTCGTTCCCCTTACATGCATTGTACGTATATCTATATCTATAGGATTGAAAATTCATTTTTATTAATTACTTTTTTGTTAGCTTATTGATTTAAAATCTGATTGCTATTTTTGTTTTAGGATAAGATCGGATCTTTATGCGAGTACTAAAACAGTTTATAATTTAATGTTGGTTTAAACTTTTGATTTTATGCAAGAATTTAATAACGTACACAACATGTTTTTCTTATTTAGCGTATAAAAAGGTCTAATAATTATCTGTTATTATTATTACATTATTATATTTTTATATTATATTATTATATTATTATATCATATTATTATATTATTATATCATATTATTATATTACTATATTATCTGTCATTATTTTTGATACAATTACTCTTAATACTACAGAATTTATAATAAAAATTTTATTTTTCTACCCATTAATAAGTCTTACTCTGCATATACCGGTAAAATACAAGTGTATTTATTATAAATACATGGGAGATTTTTTATTTATCAGTAGGTTGGTTACAGTATTTTTTTCAAAACTCAAAGTGTCGGCATAAAAATAACATTTTAGATATTAATAATAGGTTTTGATTTTAAAGAAGTTATTTAACAAAATATTAATTTATTGTGTAATATGTATTAGAAATACATATAACCCTAATATCAAAGCATATAATCTGTGATGTCAAAACTTTTGAAAAACTTTGTTAAATCTTCATTTTTTTAAAAGATATGTAAAATATATAGTACTCACTTTAAATATACAAGATTGTTAGTTTTGAAGTAAACAGCAGAAAGATTTAAAGTAGCCGCGTCAGCCTTCGGTTCCAACTAACTCCAATGTATTTGAAAATAAATACTTAACTACTTTATTATTTTTTCTAGTATTGCTATCAATTATCAGTCAAAAGCCGAAATAGTAAAAAGAAAAATCGAAACAATTTTTATTTGCTAGATTTTAATTTACTTTAAAAGTTATAAACTTATACTAACAGCGTTTTCACCATTCACTTGTATTAGTATATTATGGAGAAAGTACAATTGAGTCCGTCGTCCCGTACCGACCTCGGGACATACCGTCTGAAATAAGCTGTTTTTACGGGATTGGCTAATTCTGTACCGTCGATTGGGTTATCGAACAGAATTAGCCAATAATATAAAAGTGACTTATTTCAGACGGTATGTCCCGGGGTCGGTACGGGACGGGACGGGACGTATTGTACTTTCTCCCTTATATAGACAATTGTAAGAAAAAAAAAAATTAGTTTTGAAAAAAACAATGTTGGCCATTGGTTTGCGCATCGTTTAATTAATTAAGAAATCAAAATACTTTATTTGTTTATGCTCTTGATAATTCTTAATTTTATGATTGACCATTCCCCTATAGGGACTTCAGAAAAAAATAAAATCAAAAAAACACGTTTATCGACGTTACTGCGCATGCGCACTAGGCAGAGAGCTAAAAATTTGGCTATGGGAGTTTTTTTTATCCCCCATCGAATGGTATATAACATATATACATTTTCCAAGGGGGCCATTTCACCATAGTAACCCGGCTATAGCCTTTGTTGTGTTTGTAGTGTTTGTTTGCTGTGTTGTTCGATACTCCTGTTTCAAAAGAGATGTGATCGAGTCCCGGTGCCAATTAGCCTGGCGCTAGCGTGCACGACTCCCGTTCAGAAGGATCCGGGATCGAATCTCGTTCAGGTCAAAACATTTTTTGTTTTAACCTGTTTTTGGGAAACATTTTTTTTTGTTTTGTGCTCAGGTTTTAGAGCACTATCTTAGTTTATTTTCTCTTTTTTTGTTGGTTTTTGTGTGTGTTGTTGTATATGAGTATTTTTGTTTGTGTGTGTTCAATGTGTAAGGTTTTTTTGTCTTTATTTTTGCTTATTTTCAGTTACAGAAAGAATTTTTCTTCGCTGTGAATACATAAAAACATTTTTCATTCATCATCATTTTTTTGTTTGGATGACTAATCCCAGCTTTCTTCCATCTCGTTGTCTCGATCTTCATTCCATCCGTAATTTAATAATTCCAACCTGTCTGCATAGGTTGTCCCCATCTCCCCTTCTTGGGCTTGTTAGTCCCACAAGTTAAAGAGATATTGCTGGACCATCCTTCCGTTGACCTGGTCCTGCCAAGCTCGGGCCTCCGGGTCATTTCCTTCATATTCCCAGAGTCCGAGGTCCTCCTCTTCTTCTCTCTCCCGGGGATAGGTTGGATGTTGATTTTCTTCATTCTGGTTCCTTGCGTTCTCCTTGGGATGATGGCACGTCTGATGTGTGCTTCCCATGCCAACTCCGAATTCATCGCGCACCCCTAATAAATTGCCCTGTGGGCCTGAGAATCGTGATTACACCTCCGGAATCTGTGTGCTACCGCCTCGTAGTTTCCTCCATGGAGAGCGTGTGCTTCTCGATGTTCTTCTATTCTCGCGTGCTTGTATCCCGAATAGTAGAGTAGGGCCTCCTCTACCTCCTCGGTTTCGCTCCGCTTCCTCTTTAAACTCCTCGGTGCCATGGTTCTGCGGTGTGGTTGGGTCCTGCTCGATGGTCAGCTGAATTCGTAATGACCTTTTGGCCTGCGTCTACCCCTCGGCATTTTTTGCGGGGGCGTGTTCTTCAGATCCTTCAGGCCCATGCGCACGTACTAGTGTCACTCCGAGGTGGGGGTAAGGTGTTGCTTGCTAGTTTTTCGTGCTGCCTCTCTTCTTTTTCTCTTTTCTCTAGGAGAGTTTCTTTTCGCCTTTCCTTTTTTTTCGATTGGTCTCCCTCTTCTTTCCTTTGTGCACTCCTTTCCTTTTGACTTGTAGCCGGTCCTGTCATCCAGTCTCCTTTTTTTTCTCAGTTTCCTTCGAGCTTTCGTACGGAGTATTTCAAGATGTTGCTCTCCGCTTTAGCAGTGATTTGCGTAATTTCCATCTTTTTGACCTGTTGGTGGTGTGTGTGGTTCACGCGTCGTTCGGTTTCTAACCGCACCGACGACGTTGAACTTAGGGTGGTTGCTCCGCCGCCTACCCCGGAATCATCTTCTGAGAATGCACAATCTTCGTCCTCCGTCTCATCGGACGGCTCCGTATCAGTTCCATCCTCAGCGGTATCTATCACCATGATTTTCCCGTGTCATCGTTTTGGCTCTGGAATCAGAGTGCTTTACGGAGTTTGTCTGATTTGCGGTCAAGATGCCCGTGACCTCACCTGTGTGGACGTTTATGAACCCGACGACGGAAATTCTCGCAGGGTGAGTTGTAAAACAAAAAAAAATGTCTACCTGCTCCTTGTTATATATATATATAATTCTTATGGATCCTGCTCGCTTGCAGTTCGGTTATTTTGCTGTGGATTCTCGTCCTTACCTCGACGAGTTGTCTCCCGAGGTTCGACGTGTTACCTGGCTCCGATGTCATAACTTTTTCTGGAATTTCCCTGAAGGTGCTGACGTGATTTGCTGTATTTGTTTTGCCCCGACTGAAGATCGTCTGCTTCGGATCCAACTCGCTGGCACTGGTGTAAGTATTTTCTTCTCAACTTGTCTGTTATTTGCATATTTGATTATTTATTTTATTATTTTTATTGTTTCAGCCCTGAATTCCAGATCCGACCGAAGCTCTCTACTCCCCCGCTGATGATTCTAGATTCAAGTATTTTAGCGCTCAATTGTAACTTGTGAATCTATTTTTTTTTTTTAATTTATTTTGAATTGTCAACATACCCCTTTCTATGTATGATTTTCTTGTAATTATTTATCCCGTGTTTGTTCCTCCCACATCCAATTAAGTGCTCAAATCTCTTTTTTTGTGGGTGGTTATACTAGCCCGTTTTTTTCATTTGTTCTTCTTGTTTACACTACATTTTTCAATTAATAGAATAATCGGATTACATGATTCTAGTTATACAAAAAAATTTTTTTTATTTACTAACTGGGACAGTTGTCGGCTTCTTTTAGCTGTTTCTGTACCAAATTCTTACATTTTCTCTCTTTTTTTGCTCTTATTATTAAAATATCTTATTGCTTAATCATATTTGTAAATTCATTCATTTTTAAAATAAAAGATTTTTATTACCTAGCCTCATTTATCTTACTTTCTTGTCATTTTATTCTGACGTAAGTTCAGTTCTCTCTTACAGCTTGTTTTGGACTTATAATTTTTGTTCACTACATATCATAGACATACAGATATACGTTATTCTAATAAGTTTTCTTATCATTAATTGCCTTTGCTTTATTTGTTTTTTTTTGCTCTCAGTTTATTCGTTTTTTTTTTTGTTACTCCTTTCATTTTAATTTATTCCGCGACTTTTACCTTTTTGGCGATTAATGTTAAGATAACTTCCCTTATTTCTAGCCACACAATTATTTATTCTTAGTCGAAGTACATGTCTTGTTTTTTTTTTTTTTTTTTGTTTTATTAATTACCACCCGCAAACCTTAGAATCTAAGGTTACTTTATACTGTTTTATTTTTCAGCTTTCGAAGCACATATGTGATGACTTATTCTAACGTTAACATTTCTGATGATTACATAAGTGTGTACGTGTTGGTATATAGTATGATTATTATAGTTATATATAAGTGCATATCAAGATTACATAGGTATTTATCATAATGTTTACTTCTCTTGTCCTCATTGTTTTAATCAAGCTTGTTCGCCTTCATCGTCACACTTTTTTTAATAAGTGATTGGAACTCCTAGTGTTCTTACGTGGAGTTTTCCCTTTTTTTATAACATTTACTTATCAAAATGACGCACTTTAGCATGATTTGTTCATTTTGTTACGGGATTTTTTTGTTTGTTGTCTCTCTTGCAGGTAATCGCTGGTTGTTGATTCTTCTCATATGATTCCTCTATCTCTACCCGCCGACTCATAATTCCATCATCTTTATCTTTCTTTAATTATATCTCTGTTTCTACATCACAACTCTCAACTATTGTGTGTAACGATATCGCCCTAGCGGCAGTAGGTGGACTTCGTGGAGTTGCGTAGACGCGTTCCGCTTGCCCAGGTCCATTAAACTCACACCTTATCGTTGGGTCCAACGGCTTCATCGGTACATATATCGCTTCAGCCTCTTTTATATACCCCAGTTCATTCATCCGGCGTATCGCCACGAATATGGTCACACACACCACTGTACCCACTACTGCTACGACTACAGTCAATGCTGTGTATACTAGCGCGTGCGGCCCTTGCTCTGCGATGCGCCCCATGGCATTTACCTGCCCTGATTTTTAGTTGACACTTTTCAGGAATTTTGTGTTCTCCCGTTCCTTCTAATATTAACACTGACTCCTCCTCCTTGCACCTCGCGGTACTATTTATCCGTCGAAAAGTTGAATAAATCCATTTTGCGGGATTGGAGGTTTTAATAAGATAATGATCGGGCCCAGTTATTAGCTTCCTTTTACACAAACTGTGCGCTTGATAAGATTCCGGATTTAATTTAAGAGCACTCTCACAATCTGATTTTCGGGTGACTTTTTCCGTGACCTTGCATATCCTACCGTAACTTGTCTTCATGCATTTGTTTCGCTGTTCTTCGTTCAGGAAAAAGTGTTCGTTATTATTATCATTAATTGCCAGGTACCTGGCTGTCGGGACTATAGTCATCGCTGTATTGAAGGGGAGTTCTTAACTGTGTCAAACACTGGTATTGTCGCCAGTTCGTAGGTCTGGTACGTTTTTTCTGTTACTAGCGGCAGTGATAACTGTAGTATTAGTTGCCCTTGTAGTATCGACATTTCCATAGGCCCATATTCCGCCAATGCTGCTTGGTTAACCGATTCGATTTGCGTGGTAAAATCTCTTCCTTCATGTTTTCTTAGTAGAGTTAATGCATTGCTGAGAGTGCGCGTTCCCAGAACATATTGTTTATTTTGCATTATATTAACGATTTTTTGAGTTATTTCCAAATTGTTATTAACGATATGCGTAGTTTCTTCTATGGTTGGTGGTGCGGTCGGTACTGGTTCATCTCCTTCCTCCTCATCGAGTTTGAATTTCTTCTTGAGTTCATTAATCCTGTCTTTTAGCCTTCTTCCATCGTCGTGCACTTCATTTTCCACTATGACTTTGTATTATGAAAATTGGTACAGTTCATTTTGCTTTCCCCTCCTTAGGTCCTCCAAGAGAATTAAGTTGTTTATGTCTTCCTGCTCATGATTCTCGATGATTTTTCCTCCGTGTTTGTGTGTTCTGATGTCGTACGGTCCTTTGAGCGTTTTAAACATTACCGTTTGTTTATTCAACTGTGATATTTTGTCTTGTAACGTGTACATTTGATTTAATAAATTGGCATTTTTATATTCTTCCGTTTGCATTAACATTTGTGCCGCTCGCTGAAATACTCCAGCATTTTCAAATACGCTACTTAACCGGATGGCATCGATGCGTCAGTATATCAGCCCTGGGTTATTTTCTCTCTCAGCGACTCGGATCCCTACAAGAGCCTTGCTTACCCCGATTATGACCAAAATGAAGGCCGCAAATGTGTTCTTCATCTGCAAGAATTTAGTTAGTTGAATCGTAATCATATATTGATATTAATTTACAGTTCAGTCAATTCACATTCATTCTCTTTTACTTCATCACTGCCACTCTCGCCTAATGACTCAATGAACTTATCAATAGCTTCCATGAACTCTATAGGCATAGTCTCATCAGTCTCTATGAATTCAAATGTCCAGTTAGTGTTTATATTTCCCGAATTTTCTTCGTGATTGCAATTCATCGGTTCGGTTTTTGTAATTCCCGAGCCTGTGACTTCGCCGGCCAATTGATCTGTACCGTGCGACTGCACCTCACTTAACCCCCCTGTTTCTATTGTTCCCGGACCCCAGGGATCCCCCGAGCTACCTGCTCCCTCGTTCTCTTCCGCGTCGTCTGTCCATCTCTTTGCCTTTTCGAGTTCTGCATTTGCTTTTGCTTCATCTATCTTGACCTCAGTGATATACTCATTATTCCACCGGTTAACTAAGGTGTGAGTGATGTGCGTTCGATCAGTACCCCAGATTCTAGTCATTCCCATTTTCATTTTTACCTTTCCCGTTAGTGTCATGTCTCTGACACCACATTTGATTGACTGATCGATAAATCACGCAACGAACTCAATGATTTCTTTACACTTTCCACAATACAGTGGCGGTGTTCTGTTTCTTTGCGTTCGGGTCGCTCTAGTTACTTTTAATGCGGCTGCCGTCCTTTCGAGCGGTTTCATTCTTACATAGCATGAAGCATATATACTTTGGTTAGCGTACAAATACGCCACCCTTTCGTAATTTCTAAATACGTCGTCCATGTTAACGTAAATCCGTTGACAACGAAGCTTACTTGTTCTGATTCAAATTGCTCGTTGTACCTTGTATACTTAATGACACTGTGTACACTCTCTCGCTGGGACTTCACAAAAAATGGGCTTGTTACATTTATTGCAGCTGTGGGTAATTTGACTTTAGACAAAATATGCGCGTATCTCATTCTCAGAAAATTTTTGAATTGATCACATACATGTTGGTGATAACAATCAACGCAATAAATAACATAATGATATTTAAAATACTCGCTTACTTCATTTAAGATGTTATAAGAAAAACATACTTCGAGCGCCTCGCTGATTTCATAAAGATGCATTATATCATTATGCGAATTTTTATATTAGCGTTATCATAGTCTTTTTTATTTGTTCAACATCTTCCAATGTACGCGTTATTTGTCTGATGTGCTTCCTTGCATGCGCCAGATCTTTATAAACTGAGACGTCGCACAAGTACCTCCTGATTTCGCCCTTTACTCCTCTTAGCAGCGCATAAATAGCCAATATCTCTCGTTGTTTGTCGGAGTCGGGAATTTCGAACAATTTCGATTTCGCTAAATTACCCTTATTTTTATATTGGCGTAGGGTGTCTTCGATTCGCTGCCTGAAACTTTCCGCTGATTCTCCTCTCCTTTGCGCTGCCCACGTAAGTTCTCGTCTTACTTCTATTAATTGATTTACAAGTCTCTTTTTTGAGTTATCGTCCAATCTCAACATTCTGCTCAAAAATGACACAAAATAATAATAAGATTAAAATAATAATAATAGTGATACTATTGTTCAATCGCATCTAAAAATTTGTTTTTGTTTATCTTGACTGTAGACCTCTGTTTCTAAATTTCTTTTAAACATTTTTCTCGGTGGAAAGGTACCATTAGGTAACACAGGGTATAATTGATTTTCAACTACGTGGTATCGCAATGGTAGCTTCCCCTCCCCTTGGGACTGTTCGCACTAGGAGCGAAGCCGTTGTTTAGTGATGTGGGTGGAGCCTGTGGTTCTGGCTTGTCCGACTGCTGCTGTGCGTCGTCTTGTTTCCCTTTCTCTGCGGCCTTCTGATCCTTCTTTTCCTTGCGCGCGCCGAGGTGCAGTATCAATTGCATAACTGAATTCCAGAAGCTGCCTAGAATATAAACGGAAAACCGTATATAGAATGTAATGCATATCCATGGATTACTGTGTTTGCTACGAATTTAATTATTCTCGCAATCATAAATAATCCAATCACTCCTGCCGATGCCGATTCGAATGTTAGAAATTTTCTCCAAATTCTCCCCCAAGTTGACTCTGCTAATTTTGCCATTGCATTTTCGTCGAAGAGTCTCGTTACAGATAGTCCGTCCATTCTCGAGCTTCTTCCTGCTATGCTCATAGCGATAGAATTTAACACTGCAGGTTTCTCTACCGGAAACATTAAATGATGTTTCAGCGCTTGGATTTGTGCTGGCGTATATATGCCACTTTTTGCAAGATATGTTAGATCAGTGTAGTTCCAGGTCAGCTTTGTTTGAGGTTTTAATGCATTTGGTGTTATGCTTTTAGTTACTGAGCCCGGAAGCACCGTATACCATTCATTTTCTAATTGAAAAATCGGTAGTATGAGGGGATTGCAAGTTGTTTCTATGCCGAATATTTTTAATATGTGAGTTCGCGGAGTTAAGAAATATTTTTTATCATCTTTCATTACCGGTAGTTCCTGATAACATGTAGTCTCTTCTCTTCTGTGTACTTCGACTTGCACACATTTAATTAAAGGTACTACTTCTCCTGCTACCAGTCCGATATAGCCGCTTCTGTTTGTAACTTGATATGCAAATAAGTCGGGTGCAGCTGCTGCTATGCTGAGCGCGTTTGCTATCACTCTTTTTTCAAGTTCACACTTTTGCATAATCAAATCATGATATAGCCTTATAATCTGTCCTTTGATGTGTTTCTCAACGTAAACAAATTTCGAATTTACATATGCAAAGATGTCGAGATTATTAATAGAAGGTGCTTTGACTGCACAGAAATATTCAGTTTGCAGTCCTTCTAAAAATAATAATTTAGGATGTTCAGTACGTATTAGATCGTAACCGCATACGTTTACTGTGCCTACTGCTGTGAATACGAAGGTGACTTCCTCCGACTCCATTATGTATACCGGTCTCAACACCGACCCTTCTTCTATTACTTTATTTACTTCGCCTGCGTATACTTCTGAATATTTGCTAAATTCGCACGTCGCCGGCGGAATCGGATCCAATATGCGTAGCCATCTTCCGAATCAATGCATTTGGTCTTGTGTTAATGCATCTAGTTCCCGATCTCATTATTATCTCATTAGTATTCAAATTTACCGATTCTTCATATTCTTTTAGCGTTATTGACAAATATCCGGATACGACTACGTCGTCAAATTAGTTATTAACTCTTCATGAAATCTATGCACTCGGTGATTATGCATTTTTTTACATTCATCTTTCGTTATATCGTCTAGGAATTTCACCTCCCCTTTAAATGCGTCGCTCGCGTGTGAAAATGCACCGCATGACCTTGCTGTTCGTTTAATTTCGACTTTGCAAAATCTTACGTGCGTATTTGTGAATTCGTTAATTTGTAAAAGTTTGACAAAAACCCGTGTCGTATTTATTACTGGTATGTCTATATCGCATTCTCCCACATTAATTAGTGAAAATGTTGTTAAATTTGAAACTTGTTGAGAGTAGTCGTAAGCTATTATTGCTTCACCATTGATGCTTAGTTGACTTAATGTTGCTAACCAAATAAGTAGTGTTTTTAACATCTGTAAACATTGGAATGCATACATTATTATTTTATTCATTTAATATGTTTTTAAGCCCATTTATTGTTTAATATTTTTTTTTACATGCGTAACTATGTTTTTTTTATTCGAATTTCTTTTATTGTAGGCAAAAGTTATTAGCTTTGCATGCTAAACAAAATTTTGCTATTTATGTCAAGCTTGTTTGTTATTACTTCTTTTTTGGTGTTTTTGAATATTTGTGTATGTATATGTTTAGGATGAATCATGCAAGTATATTAAGATTTTTCTGTGTTTTCAACATGTGACATGCGCAAGCGATTAGCATGCACGACCTTTTCTTTAGTTGCGCTTATTTGAATTTTAATATTTCCATTTTGACTGACGTCCAATACTTGATACGGCCCGCTATATTGATCTTCGAATTTATGAGGTTTTGGTCCCTTTAGCAACCATACGTAGTTTTCGATTTGCAATGTTTTTATATTTACGTGTTTATCATAATATATTTTCGCTTTCTCTTTCGCTTTTATCGCGTTTACTCTGGCAGTCACCTGCAACTCGTTTAGCCTTGTGACCAAGTTTTTCATGTACCCGTTGAAGGTAGGCAATTAATCATCTGCCTCTAGTTCGTCCTCAGTCGGTATGCGCGCTAGTCTCCCGAACACGAGTTCGAACAGCGTATGCCAGGTAGCTTCGCTGATGCTGGTGTTTAAATTAAAGGTCGCTAAGTCAATATATTCGTCCCAGTCTTTCTTATTCTTTTGTACGAAAAACTTAATATATTCCATCAGACTGGAATGTGATCTCTCGAGTGAACCGTTTGACTGAGGATGAAAAGCTGTTGTTTTTACTTGTTTAATTCGGAATCTTTTCGCTACTCTTTTCATTAATTTAGTTAAAAAATTTGTGCCTTGATCTATTAGCATGACTCTCGGTGCTCCATATACGCATATTATTTTCCGAATTAACACTGTTGCTACCATACTCGCGGTTGTATCTTTTAACGGTTCTGCTATTGCAAATTTAGTTAGATTATCTTGAAATGTTAGAACGTATTCGTTGCCCTTTTCCATGACCGGCAGCGGCCCGACCACGTCCCTTGAGAGCTTATCCATGCTCACGGTAGCTGTGTCCGTAATAACCATAGGAAGTCTTGTTTTTACTCTCACTAACTTTTTTAATTAACAATCTAAACATTTGCGGATAAAATTTTGAATATCAACTTTTAGATTCAACCATAAAAAATTTTGTTTAATTCTTTTATAAGTTTTAGTTACGCCTCTATGTCCGCCGACTATTGTTGCGTGTGCTGCTCTAATTATTTCTTCCCTTTCTTCCACTAGCGGATATTTAATTATTCCTAGACATATAATAATTTAATATTGTTATGTGCAAATACCTCTTTTAGTAATTTACATACTCTATCCCATTCTACTCCCTCGATTAATTCGGGTTTTGCTACAGTTATTGAACTTATCTCGAGTTTTCTCAAAAACGGCGTTAAATTGGCGCACAAAATTTTAATTGTACCTAACGACTTGGTAGGTCCCGTTATCGCTTAATCCCTTAACGGCAGAGCGAGGTGAATTTTATTATTTATTTTCACAGAGTTAGGGATTCCTACTTGTAATTGCGTAAACACCGGTAATTTCCCCCGTACTTTTAATTGCCTCGACCCTTCATCGCACGGTTCTCCCTTTGTTGTTAGAAAGTACACGAAATTGTCTTTTTTCATAAACATTTGTTCCCTGCATATAATGGCCGCTCTCTCCACGCTCACGGTCTGCCCCTCATTCTCCTGGCATTGGTCGGGCTCCTCCCTTTCTTCGACATCGCCCCCTTCGCTCTCCGTTTCGCTTTGCGGCGTTTCGCTTTGAACGATAATATCTCTCGTTTTTCGCGCCTACTCCCCTCCGATTCTTCTTCATTCTCGATTTCGATTTTCTCGACCCCGCTGCCTTCTAGTCGTAACTCGTCTTCGCCGGCCTCGTACTCCGTTACTTCGCACCCGTCGCTCTCAGTCGGCCCTTTTTTCTCGCTTTGTTCTGTCGGTTCGTCAACTTTATTACTTTCCTGACATCTTTCTTCCCGCGATTGTTCTTCGCCTCGCGCCTCTTTTCTTTTTTGTCCCCGGGGCATGAGGGCTTTTATTGCTTCTTTATACTTTTCTCCTAACTGCCTACCTGCTCGAGTGCGCGTTATCATTGCATGTGCCGGAGCCGCACTTTAACTGCGTGCGGTCCCCCCTTGCAAGTGTCCGTCTGCACTTGTTTTTTTACCTTCTTCGCTTTCCTCGGCCGTTACGATATTTACCAGGCCCTCGACTGTATTCCTTGAAAGTGCATCTGCTATATTTGTTTTTCCCGGTTTGTACTGAATATTGAACTCAAATTCCGCCAACAATAGTCTCCAGCGATTAACCCTCGAATTCGGATCTTTGTGGGATTTTAGACATTGTAGCGCGATGTTATCCGTGATTAATTCGAACTTTCTCCCGAACAGATATGGTCTAAAATGTTTTATCGCCGAGACTAGCGCATTTGCTTCTTTATTGTACGTGTCCCATTTCCTTTCGGCCTCCGTTAAGGTACGCGACATGTATGCTACCGGATGTTCTTTACCCGGTTCTCCATTTAACAATACCGCTCCTAAAGCATATCCCGAACTGTCTGTTACCAATGTAAATGGCTTAGAAAAATCAGGAAAGGCTAATATCGGTTCTTCGCATAATTAATCTCTCAATATTTCGAATGCTCTCTGCGCTTCGTCTGACCATTTAAATTCCGCGTCGTTTTTTAACATTTCTGTTAGCGGCACTGCGATGATCTGTAAACCTTCTATAATAACCTACAAAACCCAAAAATTGTTTAATATTTTTCTTATGTTTAGGAGCCAGGTATTGCTTGACTGCCTCCATTTTTTTTTGGGTCCGCAAAATAAATACGCAACTTCTTCTTTTAAAAATTCACATTTGTCCGCTTGTAGTTTAAGTACGTATTTTCTTAATCTCTCGAACAGGTGTCTAACTCTTTCTAAATGTTCCTCGAATATGCTTGAATGCACTATGATATCATCCATATAAATAAACAATTCATTGCCCGAGAGCCCCGCCAGCGCGATAGAAAGCGAGCGTGAAAAGGTTGCTGACATCGTACGGAGTCCGAAACTATCGCGCGTGAAGTGATATAAGCCGCATTGTGTTGCGAACGCTGTCTTATGCCTATATTCTTCCGCAATTTCTATTTGATGACACCCAGATTTTAAATCCAAAACCGAAAAGTATCTCGCACCTCCTAATTGATCTAAAATATCTAATATATTTTGCAACGGGTACTGATCATTAAGCGTCTTCGCGATTAGTTTGCTGTAATCAATTACTAATCTATATTTAATATTGCCCTTCGAATCCGGTTTTTTTGGAACTAAAAAGCAAGGACTACAATATGATGATGTAGATCTCTCAACTATCCCTTCCTCGAGCATTTCTTTTATCTGACGCTCCTGTTCTTCTCTTTCTTCCGGCGATCTCCGATACGGTTATGTGGTTACGGGTACCTCATCGGTCGTAGGTATCGTTAATTTCAACAGGGGTGTTTTCGATAATTTATCTCCTTCTACATGAAAAATATCACTAAATTCAGCAACATGTTCGCGGACTTTGATTTGTTTTTCCCTCACGACGTGCTCTAATCTCGATTGTTCTGTTACTTTATTTATTCTTTCTTTAGTTATAATTAATACCATACGGCATGTTGTTTCTAAATTCTCTTCTCTTTTCATGTCTTTTTCTATTATTACTAGCCGCGTTCGTACCTCATTCAGTAAAGCGAAAAAATGATTTCCACGCCACTTTTTCTGCGCTATAGCCAGCAATAAATTCCCTAATGCTGTGTGCGTTTCCTCGAAATCTCTCATTCCCAACTCATGAATGGTTGTTATTGCGCTCATCGTGCGTATCTGCAGCGCGAATATGATAGCTTCTACCTCCACCTCGCCATTTATTATTTTATTGAGTATCCTTGTTAAATCCTCAATTTCTTTCAATGCTTCCCAACAGTCCTCTGTTTTTACTAAGTTTTCGTAATTATCCCATCTTTCTATCCTTATCTGTCCCCGCTCCGACCGTACTAAACTTGTATTGTTCACATATTCCCTCTTTAGACATTTTTTAATTAAGTGTATATATATCTACATACTTCTGTGCCTTGCATATTATCATTTTCAAAGGTGGTCTTTTGTCTATGAACATATTGATTTCCCTGATCCTGCGGTTTTAAAAGGGACGGTGGCTTGCTTTGCCATGGCGCCGGCTGTGCGGCTTGGTAGCTGTTCGCGGGCTCCGCCCCATTGTTCTCTCGCAGCTTGCTACTCGGCGGTCGGCCCACGTCCTGCTGCGGCGCTTGGTTTCGCTACCAACAGTTTACTGCCGTATGTTTCATTATCCCGCAAATTTGACATTTTTCTAGATTTTGTTGCGTTACTATGTTTACTCGCGCACTATTATCGTTTTTTGTTGCCGAATTCTTTTCCGAATCTTTAGTTTCCTGATAGCAAGCAAAGTCACGTTCGACTTGTATCGCTACTACGATCGCTTCGTTTAGATCGTTATATTCTACAATGCGCGTACTTATTGACCAATCCAAGCCCTTTTTGAAATAATATACTAATTTTCTATTGAGTTCGGTTCTGAATATTGTCGTATTTGTTCTTTCTAAGTCTTCGTCTAAGATTTTAATTCTGTTTGAATACGTTACTACTTTTTCCCCTTTACCTTGCCTTATGCTCACGAGTTCTCCCAATAATTCAGCAGAAGATTTTCCCGAACCGAACGTCGACTCGAAATGTTTACTTATTTCCTTCACGCTTGTAAATGTTTTATTTATTGTAGAGTTATATGCGTCTCCATCTAGTTTCGAATAAATATTTTTTGCTAACTCGGCCTCTGCTTTCGGCGTTAAAGCGTTTGCTGCTTGTTGAAGCCGTAAGACAAACACGTGTACCGGCATATTTTTTCCGTTAAATTTAGGTAAATCTCTCATCACTTTCTTCGCCGCTTTACTGTGTAAAATACTAACTGACGCGCTGTTATATAGTTCCGATAAATTTTGTCCCGCTTCATCTCCTGGATCAAACGGCGTACTAGTGAACTTAAATTGTCTGGGCGGTACATTTGTTAATAATCTATTCGCTCTTCCGCTTCTGCTTGTTTTCGGTGCTATAAAGTCACTTTCCCTGTCCTGGGTCATATCGACTTTTAATGTTAGTGTTTCCATATAATCTAATTTTTCTGTATCATCCCCTCCTAATGCTCTAATTATTTTTGCCGGATTAACTTTTGTTTCTATGAGACCTCCTATTATGTTTATTATAATATTACTATTCGCACCCTCTCGATTTCCTCACGTGTTACTACGTCTTTTAAAAGTTCAGTTATTGTTTCACGCGTCTGTAATGTCGCCTCACTCGGTTCTTCCTTCTCATTTCCTATAATATCCCGAAAAAAGTTGATATATTGCTTTATTGTCTATTTATCGTCTTCTAAATCGGTTTTTGCGTTATTTTTTAAGAGTTTTGCCGCGTTTAAAACTTTATTATCCGATTGACTGGCCAGCATTATTGCTCTATTTCCTGCTAAGTTCGTTTAAAAACCCAAACCGGAAAGGGGCTCCCAATTTCTGTTACGTCCGGGTAAGCCGCACAGAGCGAATACTCGCGTAAAATAGAAATATTTGTTATTTGTCCGGAAACTACGTCCTTTAGTTAAGCACAGCGGTTTACACCGACCGCCTTGGGCAAAGGTAGCGAACGCGCAGGTAGAGGCGAGCGAACAAGTATTGTTAATGATCGGTCTCGCCCGTACTAATTATCCGTCGGCTATTCTGGTAAACGGGAGTGAGGACTAGATTCTTTTACAACACTTATACAATCATGTACACATGGACATAAAGCTCAGTTTATAGCTTACCTTGTCGTGAAGTTGTTCGGGTCTCGGCTCAGCTTCGCTGCGTGACGGCAGACAGCTACGTTGACTAGTTCTCTGGGCGGAAAGTTTGAATAAGCCGCGTGACTCGCAATGTATAAGTTTAATGAAGAGTTTCATTTTATTTTCGGATAAATTTACAAGAGACCTTTTACAGAGATATATTCTTAGTCAGGAAGTCGAATGGAATTAAGAAGCTCGGATGTCTCGAGAACTAAGTCTGAAATTGAATAAAGATCAGTTGGCGGACAGACAGAGCTTCGCCCTGTCAGTGTGAACTCCGGTTGCAGAAGGCTCCTCCTCGTGGTCACACATGGGCTTTTATAGGTCGATGGAGGTATGGAAAAGGATAGGATGAAGAGTGTGTCTTTTTTGACTGTGCTCCGAAAATGCGTCGGCGTACCTTCTCCCCGCAGTTAATTTATAGCTTATCGGGTGGTCGCCGCCTGTCACCTACTTGCGAGACCGAACACTCATAATTTGTACCTCCCCTTCTCCAGGTGGGCAGTTGTCAGCTTCTTGTTTCTAGTTGCAAGTTCGGTATTGATCCCTTCGGATGACCTCCTGGAGTCATAACACGTGTCTTGTCTGTTATAATTGTGTGCGTGGCTGATTGGATTTGCCATTGCGATAGTGGTAGTCTCATGTTGTCGAATCCTACAATATCATGTGTTATGTAGGATTTCTGCCGTACCGACGAACGGACCTGTATCTCTGGAGTACTGTTGTTCTCTATAGTACCGACGGACAGGTTTATATATCATTCGTTTAATACATTATCGCCAGACGTGACAGTAAGCAGCTTTTTTAAGTAAATAGACATTTCCATATTTCTAAAACCTTTCTGAGCCACAGCATACGGAAAATAAGTCAGCTTACAAACGATTAGCTTGTATTAAGAAAAAAACCTGCAAACAAAGGTTTGATATTCGATAAATAGAAAATCTTTCTTTTGACACATGGAATTGATCATATATATTAAGTAAGCAACTCTTTTTGAGAAAATAAACATTTCTCTATTTCTAACATGCTTGTGATCTATATTATACAGTAAATAAGTCAGCTGACGAACAATTAGCATCGCATTTGGAAATGAAAGTTACAAGTCCTGATTATTGTCACCGAAAATTAATATTAGCAAGTAAGGTTTCTGCTTTGATGTTTCGAGGTTTAACGGTGGTATAAATCAAATGTGATTTTTTAAAGCACTGGTAAAAGCCTGCAGATTTTTTTACATTGTTTAGTAGTCAGGAATATTGCTTGTCTTTTTATAATTTTAGTTTGTAGCAAAAAATCAAAGTTAGTATTGATTAATAAAATAATCTAATTATGCCTACGGACGCTAATAATTGTTACACTTTTTTTCATAAAAGTCAAGGATTTTATATAAAATTGAGTTTATTTATCTAAAATACCAAATATAATAAATAATCATAAACCTTAATACATATGACTAAATCTATTTACATTTTTCTTCGCAAGTTCTACATTCACATTCTCCAATTGCAAAGTAGTCACATCCACATGAACAGGTTATTTTTTCAACTGGTTGAATATCACGGATTGATTTTGAACATGTTTCTTTGCTTTTTTTAAAAGAATTATATTGTGATAGAAGCTATCAAATCTTTGTTTGCAGGTTTAATTTATAAATTCTATGCTAATCGTTCGTGAGCTGACTCTTTTTTCGTATGCTGTGGCTTAGAAACGTTTATGAAATATGAAAAATTAGGTTAACTCATAAAAAGCTGCCTACTAAATTTATATGATCAATTCCATGTATTAAAAGAAAGATTTTCCATAGATTTAGTATCTCCTTGAAGTATTAAGGGGGCACACCACCTTTGAAATTAAAATCAAAATTTTTCATTAAAAATTTATAAATGCTCATATAAATAAACCAAATTTTGTTTACTCTTCTTAGACATAATTACCTTTATTCTGATGGTTTTAGACCTTCTATATGCCTCTATAATACCTACGTATAGTAAGCAGTCCATAATTCACTGACCGTAATATTCCAAAGGAACGAATGGCCCTCGTACCGCGCGATCAGCCTTATAAAGGCGCGCGGAGCGAGTATGTATGGGTACGTTCACGGCGCAGCGCGTATGCCGCTCACGCCACCTGGCGCGTCGGCCTTACCTTTCGTTGCGCGCGCGCCCCTATATGTGCGAGACTCGTGTCTCGTCACACACTCATACCAACTGCCCTCTATTTTTATTTTCTGGTATCCTATTTGAGTTTTTAATCCTCTTTCTCTTGTCTCTGCTACTATCATTTTTAGTAAATTTTGGATCTCTTTTTCACTGTTGGTTAAATCGCCTTTTACGTAAACTTTTACTTCCCTTCTCTCGTCTCGCTTTCCTTACACTTTTCTTAGCTTTTCGCAATTTTCCACTTCCTTTTTCTCTGCAGAATACTCAAATTGAGTTGGAGCCCTAGTACCCCCGTGTGCTCAACGTCCATAGATTTAGTATTTTCTACAAGTAATAATTGAGCCCTAACACTTTGATGAATTTTGTGAAACATGTACAATCAAAGATTTGGCAAGGGCTATTAAGGTTATTATGAGTGACTCTGATTTTTGGTAACGAACGGAAAGTATACGAATACAGAAATGTCTTCTTACTCAGGAAAGGCTGCTTATTTTATGCATGTAAAGCTTTTACATAGATTTAGTATTTTACCAAGGCGATAATTAGGTCTTACGCGTTATATATATATATATATATATATATATATATATATATATATATATATATATATATATATATATATATATATATATATATAAATATATGGGACGTTTCACGTCAACCGGACCATCAGTGCACCCAAAATTTGGGTTAACCTAACAAGACATTTGAGGTCTCTAAATGATCCTCTGGTCAAGGGCTTTTGAAAAAGTTCTGGCCTTTTCAAAAATTCAATGTGGCGCATAAAATATGGAGCCTGAAACCCACGTTTTCATAGCATATGCAACAAAAACAATAGTAAAAATGTTCTAATTTGTGAAATATCCCACCAAAAAACATGTACAACTCATGATAGGACATATTATTGACAATGCTGACGGAATTCCAAAATCAAAAATGGCGGAATCAAAATGGTGGACATTAGACCTCCACCAAACCCATTTTACCGCAGCAAATGATTTTTGATCAGTTTAAAGTATCGATATGGGATTTTCAGGGTCACTGAATCTTATTTTAACCTCGACATTTCAAAATTCGAAATGGTGGATCCAAAATGGCGGACATTATACCACCACCAAACCAATTTTACCGCAACAAATGATGTTAGATCAGTTTAAAGTATCGATATGGGGGTTTTCGGGGTCATTGAATCTTAGCTTGACCTCGAAATTTCAAAATTTTAAATGGTGGATCCAAAATGGCGGACATTATACCGCCACTAAACCAATTTTACTGCAACAATTGATTTTAGATCAATTTAAAGTATCGATATGGGTGTTTGTGAGGGAAATGGTTATAAATGTATTATCGGAATCAGTATTTGTGCACATTAATCTTATATTTTTCCGGTCTATTAGATTTAGAATTATCTGTCTGCGGTTTTTGCATTTTTCTATTGTTCTGTGTATATGTATATGCATGTGTGGATGAAAAAAGTATATAATTTAGCCAAATGAATCAATCTTTAATGACATTTTGTGCACTCTTATCAATTCTGGCTCCTCGTTCGTGTAGTTTTTACTGGTGATAAATGTCTTTCGCCGACTTCATAAATTACTCTGTTCCTAGGTTCATTGGCATTTGAGTAATGCATGACTTTCAACGTTTCATTATTTTCTGGGATAAATCCATGCCCCATTTGTATGTTTGTGACAGGTGGACAGTTTTTAAATCTCTTTGTTAGGAATTGACGAGTTTGTTCGTGAACTTTTTTGGTGTATAAGAAAAATTTTATATTGAATGATCGCCCATTAGCTCATGAATAAAGAGCTTTAACATCCAGAATTGCTTTATTTTTTGCAGCTTGTAAGCTGGCTCTTGTAGCTTCTCTCTTTACTATCGCTCCAACTCCATCGCAACTACCTTTTCCGTGTGCTGTTGCAAAACAGTGCCATTCAGCATCAACGCCAAAATCTCTCTTATGACTCATTAAACTACTCATTTGATAACGATTTTTAAAATGCTGTTTAGCACCATCAGTAGCATATATTACCTTTTTTACTGTGGGACAAACCTTGCGAATTTCAGGTATAAGCTGTTGCTGCATTATGTATACTGCAGTGGCATCATTAGTAGTACAGTCGGACATAGATACTGTACTAAAATGCTTTAGCTTGCCTTCAGATTTATAATAAACAACAGCAGGAAAAATCGTACTTTGATCATTATTAAAATGAAATGCCTGTGCAGCATCTTGGGCTGTAAAAGCATAGTTCTCAGCAAAATCCAATTGAGCAAGAACCTCTATTTCTGGGAAGAAAAATAACCTTTCAGATGAAGAGGTTCTTGCTCAATTGGATTTTGCTGAGAACTATGCTTTTACAGCCCAAGATGCTGCACAGGTATTTCATTTTAATAATGATCAAAGTACGATTGTTCCTTAGCGATGAAGTGATGAGGTATCAACTTTTCTAGGCTAGAACATAAAGTTTCAATAAATTCTTGCGATGTTAGGCATTGTTTTATCAATGTGTATCTATCGGTTGATTGCCACGTGCTGAAGATGACTTGATCAATATTGTGCTCATCCATAATGTTCTCAACGTAATTAGAAAACTTTTGAATGTCCGGACAAAATTTGCATTCATTCAAATAACAACTTGGTTTGGGATCCTCACATAGAACGAAATTCAAACAATCTTTATAATTCTTCAGAATATTGTTTGAGATTTTTTCTATATTTACTGCGTTAATCATCGCCTTGAAGTTTGGTGTATCGTACATACACATACATTGTGTGTACCAGAGGATCCTGCAAAGACACAACATTTTGGTCTCAGTTCCGCAAACTTGGTAAGCCCAATCGGATGTTCAGGAAACTGTTCTTTAAATTGATTATGAAGGTTCTTAATATCAGTAAGTAATAATCTTTTCTGCACTTTTATTTTTTCACCATATAAATAAATACTGACGGTATCTTTTTTATTTGGCATAATTCTGCTGTTAAGATCATTTTTGTAAAAATCTTCGACTTTCTGAGTAGTTTCTGCAGGTAATGTTTTTCCACGTTTTGCAACAGGAGAAACCAAAACTCCATCTGATTCTCTTAACTGTTTTGCTTTACGAGCCATTCTGTGAGACACACCAAATTGGTTCATAATTTTACGTATTGCCCAGTGTTCGGGCAAAATAGTAAGAATATTGACACGTAATGGATCGTTCTCCGGCAGGGATTGGAATTTGTTTTTCAGTCCAGTTAAAATATCTGTAAGATCATCTTGCATAGGTGCATCCGTGTTTGAAACCGAAGGTAAGTCAGTCTCTGATTCAAAATCAACACTCATACTGACGTTTGGAGATGACAAATCATGTAGTTTGTAAAAGGATTTTCTACGTGTATCACAAATCAGTGAAGATGTTGGATAATCAGGATAGACATCTTGAAATTCTTTGGAGATCTTCCTAAGAGATTTGCTGTGTCCTGTATTAATATCAAATGGATTAACGCATCTATCGATACGATATTTTTTCGCAGGAGAAGACATTGTTGTAGAATATGAGAAAGCACAACCAAAACAAAAAAAAATGTTAGAAATAACAAAATTACGGCTAGTATAGTTGAACAAGGAGTTGCCGAAAAAGTAAGACTTACTCAACAACTGCCTTAAAAAGGATGTTGAAGAAGAAGTCGCCAATGTATCTATTAATGTACCTATTAACTATCCTAAAAAGGATTGTTGGAGAAAAAGTCGCCTATGAATAATGCCGCTGATGGACTTGCTCACCAACTATCCTGAAAAAGACTTTTGGAGAAAAAGTCGCCGATGAAGAAAGCATTCCTTGAAGAAAATATTCCTTTCTATGGGTTGCTAAACGTGGGAAGGGGTTGGGGGTGTAGGTAAAAAAGAGGGATGAAATAAATCACTTGAAAGCAATAAATTCCTTTGCCACAAAACAGTTTTATTTGCTGAAGTCTTTGCACAAGTTGTCATTGGGCACGAGCCGTGTACTTGCAGCATTAGGCTGTTGGAAGAGGGGCGAGGTACAGCGCTGGATCCAGCCTCCTTATGTGCCCTCCGCGACGCTACTTCACTTGTGGGTAATGCGCAGCCGCCCAGCGGCGCGCCGCGGTACTAGCGCCGCGGTGATAAGCGCTGCAGCGTGCGTGGCGTGTTCGGCGGGTTGCGCGTTAGCAGGGGCTTTTCGCGAGAGAGCCTGCGGGTGGGTTATGACAAATATCCGCCAGTTTATATTGGCCATTTGAATTTTGAAATTTCGAGGTTAAAATAAGATTCAGCGGCCCCTTAAACTCCCATACCGATACTTTAAACTGATTTAAAATCGTTCATTGCGGTAAAATAGTTTTGGTGTTTGTATAATGTCCGCCATTTTGGATCGGCCATTTTGGATTTTAAAATTTCGAGGTTAAAATAAGGTGCAGTGGCCCCAAAAACCCTCATATCGATCCTTTAAAGTGATCTAAAATCATTTGTTAAATCATATATAAATAAAATCATATATATATATATATATATATATATATATATGATTTTATTTATATATGATTTAACAATATATATATATATATATTATTTTAGCACTTTGGAGAGATTTGAACTCCATAAACTGCCAAAGTTATCATAGATGACCTGAATGGTGAAACGGCAGGCAGTACGCATGTCCTCATCAAACTTTACACATCTATCGATCATGAAACCAATAAACGCCCCGTGCTTCACGCTGCCCAGGAGGAGGCCATTGTTTCCTGTGTATTGCGAAACCGGCACGAATCTACGCAGGAATAGCGTATTCTTTTAAGTATTTTAATTTTTATATCACTAATATAGTGCACCCGGGGATCTTCTTTGAGGACTAATCCGGGGAGTTTTCAAAACTTTGGAAAAACTCTGCACGCAATGCTAAACTATTAACTCGCCTCCGATGGAACATAGAAATACCGCTACATGCCATCCGGCTGAGCTGGCTATGTCAGATTCCAGTCGGTTTTCTCAGGATGAAGAACGATTCATGTCAATTACTAATAATTTCGCTATAACATCCCCGTACGCCTAACAATTAACACGCAAGAAGTAATCGTAATCATTGCACAAGCATGCTATATGTATACTACGCATTTCTTTGAAACCATTCGCATCAACATCTCACCTATTTATAATTATTGTTATAATATTCCTTTTCCTTCGACGATTATTGTTTATTCGACATGAATATTTAGAAACAGTGTATCCATAGTATATACAGCAAGAAGATGTATCCAGTTTTATTGTATTCGAATCATTCCTTCTCATTGTATAGTTTCTCTGTTAGCCACTGTTATTTGCTACGAATGTCCGTTGTAACATTATTAAGTTCAAAGAATTAATAATTTTTTGTGTTGATTTCCATCGATATTATTATGAGATCTTGACATGAATAAGATGAATAAAGGCCACCCTTATATTATTAAACATAAATATACTGTTTATTTATTTACCCTATCCTACTATCCTGCTCTGTACCACAATATACCTAATAAAATAATCAAGATTATTGAATAATTTCTCTATTAAAATCAATATTCATATTTTGCATGACTTAATTTTATTCACGATAATTCATTTAATTATCATATAAATGATATTCTTTATTGACGGGTATTTAAACTTGATATCTTTTGATAAAATATTTATATTATTCAAGCAAAATATAGAACACTTTCAAACTGATCGAGAATATCGATTGTACCAGTGCTAGTACTGGAACTTGTGACCTTGACTTCGAGCAATTTACTATAAGCATCGGTTGAAACCGTCATGACTTCTCGGTCCGTAGCGCATATGAGATTTTAAATTTTAGAGAAGAGCAGTAATCATTTACTATTCTACGTCCGAATTTTGACAACAGATCATAAATAGGAAAGTAATTATATGTAGTAGTGTATTATTATCATATAAAACAGGTCCGGGTACCAGCTAGTGGAAATTTATTTCAATAATAAAAGTTTTTATAACAAAATAAATATAATCAAATTGTATTTAAGGATAAAAATATTGCATTAATTGTTGCATATATTCTGATCACAAAATATATGAATAAATCCGCTTTGATTTTTACAAATAAGATTTTAAGTGGATACGCTTGAATTTGCGTTATCTGCTTTAGTTCAAAATTTTGACAAGTGTTTGACAAGTCTTTGAATTTATGACGAATGTAGGACTGATACGCTTTAAGATACGATATCGTGCCTGACTCGAAATTTTATAAGTATAGAAACGATTCGAACTAATTCTAAGTCGTTTATCTTCTCAAGGCGTGAGCAGCTCTTGAGAAGAGACTAGGCCCTTAAGTTGCGATGGAGCTAGTGAGCTAATACGGGTTGTACGGGTCCTTTTATAGGCCACGGAGAGAGCGGGAATCGAGCAGCCGGAAAAACTATCACATACATACTTGCATACACTCATTCACACCTAAATACAAAAAGCATTTATACACTTATAATATAACGCGCACGCCGCGCCGCCGCTCGCTATCTACTCCTACTCTCATGATAATTGCGCCGCTGCACTCGCCGCTCGGTCTATATAGATATAGGCGCGTGTTGCACGCTCTCCCCGCTTCCTTGCTGCTTGCCGCTGGCTGGCTCGTGGCGCTGTTGTTGTACTGCTGCTTTGAACTCAGCTGTCAGCTGTGGCGCGTGGCTTCGTATTGGGAGTGGCGGAGCATAAGATGCTCTTGTATAATCTAAAATGTTGTTTCATATAATTTAGTATTTAATATTTATAATTTTTTTACGGAGCTTGTACAGGGTGTTACATATTCCCCTAGTGAAAATTTTTCGAAAAACGAAAAACGTCCACTATACTCCCGGAGAAAAAATGATTAAAAGAAAATGTGTGCGTCTCGGGACGCCCGGCAGAAATGATAACTTAACTTGATTTAAGTAGAAAGTATTTAAAATTGAACTTATTTATTATTCAAATGAATATAATTTTTGGAAAGAAATATAGAAATAAAGAAGTATTTTTTTCAAAGTAGTATACTGATACTTACGGGAAATGATTTCTTTTTGCAATAATGGTTTTATTATTATTTACGTAAACAGTTGCAGTTGTTCAGTCTATTGGCACCGCTTGAGGATGAATATTATATTTAGTTATGTGAGCAGCAGCTCTTAGTCTTATTTTTTGTCTAATTTTTGGTGAATCTTGAAAGTGCAACCATACACGTGTAATTTCATTTTGATCGTTAGTTTCAATGTAAACTAATTTTCCAACTGCACCGTTCGCAAACCCATCTACTACGTTAATATTGGTTGTGATTATATGAAATTTATTCCGTACAAACACGATCTCGTATGGCAATCCTTCTGTATCGATAACCGAAATTGGCGTGTGTCCGAATCAGCTGTGCCGATCGGTAAGCTACCCTCCTCGAAGTACCGATAGAGCTGACTCAATTATTTTCACAATTATGCATTTAACAATTCGTATGATACTGGATAACAAATACTAACTGGAAATACAAACACTGGATAATAACACTGTCTGTAGAAAGCGATATACCCACGAGGAGTACAGGGAGAATGGGAAAAACAGTGAAGGAAAGTGCGAGAGTGTACGCACAGGAGCCGGTGATACGCTTATTGCGTGCGTTACAGGTGTTTCACCTGTGCGAGAAGGCGACGAAGGTGTGGAGTCGCACTGCACGCCGCGGCCGAATGGCATGCGCACACCGCGCAACTTCCACGTGTGCACTAGGCTAGCTCGCTCCTGCGACGACATTGGCGTGATAACGCGATCTCCGGGATGGCTCGTCTCCTGTCCTAACGGGACAGTCTGAACCAAAACGTCCACCCCGGAGATGAGCTTGCGTGGGTAAACCACGGAGTTGCGCGTAAGTTGCGCTGAGTGCTTAACCGTGCGGCCCATGGCTAGATTTTTTCTAAGACGCTTAAGTTGCGACCGTCGAAAAACTAACGGCGTCAGCCCAGCGCGAGCCCTTTTATGGAGAAAACTAGAGCTGCTCCGAAAAAGGAGAAATGACCATGTTGTCATATTTTTGAATTTTCCCGCGTTTCAAGTATACCTAAAATCTTAGGTTCGCCGAGAAAGTGACGTGGCAACGCTGTGCGTGTAGTAAGAGAGGGGGAATTCGCGGCATCGCGGACACGAGTTGTATTGCCGCGGGAGAGTGTGGAAAGAGAGAAAGACGGACTATGCCTCCCCTCTGTTTTCTTAAGTCGGGACTAGCCGTGTCGGTATGTTTACATTTGTGTATACAGCTCTGAGTATTCGAAAATATTATATGAAATAGAAACGTGATTAGTTTTGAGCCTGATCATTTTTTCTTTACAATGTTTGATGAGTGAAATTAATGAACTTTTCTATTATGTAAACAAATAACATTATATTTATTTAGGTTCTCTTTTGTATTCTTTTAGATCAGTTATATGAAATCTTTCTTTTTCTTTTTGTTTATCGCGATCAAATAATAAATAAGTTGTATTACCAATTATTTTTAATATTCCCTATGGACCTTCGTAAATTGAAAAGAATTTTGCAATTTTTTTATTGTCTAAATCTGAAATGATATTTGATTTTAATAGAACCCTGTCTCCCTCTTTAAATTAAAAAAAAAATGTTTTCTTTTGTAAATTATATTTTTCTGCACGTTTTTGCGCTTTTGAAATTATACGTTCCCGAGCGAGATGAATTTTTTGTTCAAGCGGAGGCTCGACCTCTGAATTAATTGGATGTATCCAATTTTTCCACGCACGTTGAGGTTTGATACCTATGTGTAATTCGATCGGAGTAAAACTCGTTGTTTCGTGATACCTTTCATTTATAATGGTTTGGATGATATTAATATATCCGACTCAACCGGTGTGTTTCTCATTAGTAAATGTACGAAAAAATCTACCGAGCTCCTTATTAACTCGCTCAACGATGTTACTTTGTGGATTAATGAAAAAACTAAATTAATATTTTCTTCTCTTAATTTCTCGATCCACACATTTGCAGTGAACTGTGAGCCGTGATCACATGAAATACGCTTCGGTTTCCGTATAACAAAACATAATCATTAAAAATTTTCTTTATCGCTGTAGTACAGGTTTGTCTACGAATCGGATAGAAAACAACGAATTTTGAAAACGCGTCTATATTTACAAGTATATATTGTATACTGCCGCGCCCTGTCGGTAACGGACCATAGAAATCAATGGATAACAAATCATGTGGCGCTTCCGGAATTATCGACTTTATTGGCGCTATACATGGTCGTGTGGAAATTTTATTTCTCTGACATGAGTCACAAAATGAAATAAGCTTTTGAGTTTTATGTCTTAAATCTTTAATATAGAAATCTTTTTAGCATACGAATGACTTTTTTCGCGCCTACATGGCCATTAGTCTCGCGGTTTCAAGAATAAGTATTTTAATCATTTCTTTTGGAACCATTATTTTGTATTCTTTTTATTTTCTTAGTAGCTCTAATAACGGTAGTAGAGAGGGGCAAGCCCAGGCAGACAGGTAGGGGAGATAAAGGAGGGGAGGATGGCGCCATGGCTCGTCGGGGCAAGTCTAGTTGGGCGCCTCTGGTGGGAGGCGATGACGTAAGCGGTGGCGCGTCCCCGGCGGGGGGTACTGCAGGGCCCGTGTGGGTGTAGGGATCGTACCCGCGCTACAGGAGGTCATTTGCACAATGAAAAGGACAATAAGTGCGTTTATCTGTTGGCTAGCTACGACATGGGCATTGACCCTTTTTTTTATATAGCATACTGAGCTATGTAAGTGGCGTTGAAGCAATGAGCTGCAGCAGAATTTTTTTCCTACAGGATGTGTAGAGAGATCGAGCCTTTTTTTGACAAGGTGAAATTTCGTGCGATTTGGAGGAAAGCTACGAGAAAAAGCAGTGAGAGAAATGCTATTATGTGTGTTTCTCGGAGAAATAAAACTGAAGGTTTTTTTATTTTACAAGCTTTGTTAAAATGAACGTGATTGACGTATATAGTATGTCGATAGAACATTTTTTAAATAATCGGGTAGTTGTGAGGAGGATGGTGAAGATTAAAAAATTTTAAAAGCAAAATTATGTAAATAAATTTTTTATTTATATTTTTTGAGCATTTTGATTACAGAAAATATTGTAAACTTCATCGTGAAAAACGTCACTATGAAGTACTATCGTTTCAGTGAAAATCATTTCAAAATAATTATCAAGAAAACAAGAATTGTTCCCTGAGAGTTTTTTTTAATGTTTTCTTTTAAATATTTTCTTTTGTCAATAACTATGCTTTTAATAATATCATAGCTTCGTTCAGTATTATGGTAGTCATACAACGTTAAAATTTCAGCAAGTTCATCGCGTAACAAATTTTTGCACTCACTAATTTCATTCAATACGCGTTCTAAACGCCGATAACGCTCATTTACACACACTACAATGTTCAATACACCGGCACACAAAATAAAAAGAGTTGTCTGCGCGAGAAATCAGACCTATCTATCTTTATGTTTTTCGGGTCGCTGAATTCGAATATAAGGTCATTTAGGCCCCATCACGTCAGGGTCAAGGTCAGTTGGAGGTCAAATTAAGAAGAAAAGGTTTTAAAAAATTAAAATGCCATATATTTATGTTTTTTTGGTCGCTGAATCCGAATCCGGGGTCAGTTTTACCCGATCACGTCAGGTTCAAGGTTAGTTCGAGGTCAAACTGAGAAGAAACAGTTTAAACCGATTAAAATGTCATATCAAAACTTTCCAAAAATGGAAAAAGATACCGGAAAATTGTAAAAAATCTTATTTAATCACATAATATCTTCCTTGTGTACAGAGAAAAGTTGCTTTAGTTTATATTTTTTTCTTATTTTGCTTTTTTTCCACTAGCTTAGTAACTCTCGATGTCTTTCTTTACTCCTTTTTTCTCTTGTAACGAACTCTTTTTACTTCAAATGACCTATGCAATGGCTTTCTTTTTCTCTTTTTGTTATTTGTTTTAATGTCTCTCTTCAGTGTGCAGCAAAAATCTGCCATCATGTTGACATTCCATCTTCCTTGGTATCGATTCTCCATTACACTTATATCTTGATGAAATCGTTCTCCCTGTTCTTCACTGACATCTCCTAGATTAAGAGGGAAGTAATCAAGATGGGAATGTAAGAAATGCATTTTATAACTCATCAAGCAACCCAAATTTTTGAAATTCTCCAACATTTGTTCAACTAATTCCTGATAGTTCTCACTCTTTTTATTTCCTAAAAAGTTCTCACGAACAGTTTTAAAACTTTGCCATGCAGCTTTTTCTGTGTCGTTTATTTTTGTGATAAATGTTTCTTCTTCAAATAGAGTACGAATTTGAGGACCATCAAAAATACCTTCTTTTAATTTAGCTTCACTTATTGCGGGAAACTTTTCTCCCAAATACTGGAAACAATCGCCATCTTTATCCAGAGCTTTGACGAACTGCTTCATGAGGCCAAGTTTGATATGAAGTGGTGGTAGCAGATAGTTTGATGGGTCAATCAATGGCGTACGTATAATGTTCCTCGATCCTGGTTCAAAATGTGTTCTAGTTGGCCATACTTTCTTAACGTAGTGATTTACCCTGTCTCTACTATCCCATAAACACAAGAAGCAGGGATTTTTAGTAAAACCTGATTGTTGTCCTAAGATCATGGTTGCAATTTTAAGATCACCACAAATTTTCCATTGATGTTCCAAGTACTTTATTTTTTCCAATACAATTTCTAATTTTTCATAAGTCTCTTTCAGCTTAGTCGAGTGAGCTATGGGAATGGATGCAAATCTGTTTCCGTTATGAAGCAGAACAGCTTTCAGACTTCGTTTTGACGAATCAATAAAAAGTCTCCATTCCTCGTCTTTATACGTATTAGGGTTTATTGCATCGACTAAACCTTTAACATCTATACAATATACCAACGAATTCTCTTCATCGTTCGTAAAAAAATTCCTAAATTCTTTTTCTCTATCTCGATAAAAAGAGGCCGTTGTTCCTTTTGCTAACAGATTTTTCGTTTTAAGAACTGACGCTAGATATTCTCCTCCATCTTTAGGTAATCCTAAATTTCGAATAAGATCACTTAACTCTTCTTGGTTAAAGGTTTCTGGAGCTTTTCTTGTACTAGCTGGCAGGTATTCTTCGTTTGAGGATTCTTCGTCAGATTCTTCTTCAACCTCAGAACCTTCTTCGTCACAGGACTCATCAACTTGCATTTCTTCTACTTCGCCTGAGCGGTCCACATCCATGGGTTCGATACTAACAGTTTTATCCCTGACTTCTATTTTCAGAGGTTTCACTACTGAAGAAACGTCTGCGTATACAATTTTAGATTTAGTAGCCGTGTTAAAACCTTTGGTATTAGTCATACAAAAATAGCAGTCATTTTGACACGTTGGAGAAGACCATATCATTGGTTTTGTAAATTTCAAGTTTCTTTCTTGTTTATCTCTTTCCCAGCGTGTTGCCATCGTATAACATCTACTGCAAACTTTTTGTGGCACCCAGTTTACATTTTGATTGGCTACTTCAATACCAAAGCATTCACTGTAAATCAACTTAAACTTTTCAGATAATGACCTCATGTTTTTTTCTAATACATATTCTCCACACACAAAACAAACAAGAGAAAAAAGGAGTAAAGAAAGACATCGAGAGTTACTAAGCTAGTGGAAAAAAAACAAAATAAGAAAAAAATATAAACGAAAGCAACTTTTCTCTGTACACAAGGAAGATATTATGTGATTAAATAAGATTTTTTACAATTTTTCGGTATCTTTTTCCATTTTTGGAAAGTTTTGATATGACATTTTAATCGGTTTAAACTGTTTCTTCTCAGTTTGACCTTGAACTGACCTTGACCCTGACGTGATGGGGCAAAACTGATTCCGGATTTGGATTCAGCGACCAAAAAAACATAAATATATGGCATTTTTATTTCTTTTAATCATTTATTCTCAGTTTGACCTCGAACTGACCTTGAACCTGACGTGATCGGGTAAAACTGACCCCAGATTCAGATTCAGCGACCAAAAAAACCTACATGTGTGGCATTTTTATTTCTTTTAACCATTTCTTCTCAGTTTGACCTTGAACTGACCTTGAACCTGACGAGATGGGGCCAAACTGATTCCGGATTTGGATTCAGCGACCAAAAAAACATAAATATATGGCATTTTAATTTTTTTAAACCTTTTCTTCTTAATTTGACCTCCAATTGACCTTGACCCTGACGTGATGGGACCTTATATTCGAATTCAGCGACACGAAAAACATAAAGATAGATAGGTCTGATTTCCCGCGCAGACAACTTTTTTTATTTTGTGTGCCGGTGTAATCCATCAAATGTCCGCTTCTGCATTGTTATTGATGGTATCAAGGCCCTCTTCTTCTTTTGGACGTAAAGAGATTCTTGAGTTTGTTGTAGCTGTTGTTGGAGCACAAACATCGCTGACTTCATCCCGTATTAAGTAGTTAGAATAATGTCCATTTTTTTCAGTTTTATACGCTCTTGTTGTTGAATACATAACGCAACACTGTTTGATTTGAAATACGTCGAAATATCATCTAGTTTATTTTCTAGTTCAAGCCAGCTTTCGATATCGATTCTGAGCCCTCTGGAATATTGAGTATTCTTTAGTTCAATAATCGGTTGGTATTTTTGTGTGGAATCATCGTATTCCAAGCCGGTATAAAGTTTCTTCGATCCCGACTTGTTTAGAAGATACATAGAGGCAAACAGAAGCGGATGACTGTGATTTTTTGCTCTTTCACTGTTGAATTCTTCGACAACAACATCTTGCTTTTCCTGGTTTGCAAGTAAGATAGCTTCAGCCATGTTGTTGTTGAATAAAGTAAATAAAACACTGTCTTGAAATGCATAACGTTTTGTTCAATTAGTTAGACGTTGTTGTTAAATAAAGCACTATCTTGAACTGTACAGTGAATTTCCAGCGATGCACAAGGTAAAAAAATCACAAGGCAATAATGCACAAGGTAATAAATGACTTGGTGTGAGAGTGGTGGTGGTAGCGTAGGTGAGCCACAGGTCCAGAAGAGGGAATACTCAGGGCATCCCTGTATTATGTCAAAAAAAAGGGCACTGATGCACCTGTATTGTGGAAAGTGTATGAAAAAAAAAAATGTCAACTGTTCTACACTGAGGAAGAAAATTCTTTCGAGGGTGGACGAGATCTCGAGAAAATCTAGTGGTCACTCTGAGTTTCGCTTGTGCAGTGCAAACTACGTTCTGTGTCTAAGATTAAAAATGTCTCTCCGAAAAATTGTGTGGCGTCTCGTTCACTATTTAGTGGACAACAATTATGACGTAGAGAGATTGTTTGTGCAAAAAAAGTGGCAAAAGTGCGTGAAACAAGCAAGCGAGCGTGGCTTGCTGAAAATCGCAGAAAAAGTGTTTAGCCACGCACGGCCACGATAAATAGGCCGGTGCTACCCGCTGTATAGAAAAATGAAGAGCTGGTTCGACTAGCCGGGCAAGTGTGTGAAGCTTGTCACAATTGGGACTACACGCGTAATCGAGGTCCATTACGTGTGCTTGCAGAGCGAAACCGTAAGTAAACTCTATGATTCCTGATAAACTTTTCTTTCGTTTTGTTTTTAAACGTGTGGCATATTTTAAAATATTTGTGGTTTACAGGCCGTGTTGCACTATTGCCGCCAGTCGCAGCAGCACCAACACAGCCGCCGGCTGTGCAAACATTACCAGTACTGGTATCAGCAGCAGCAGAAGCAAGTGCAACAATTGAGGCGTGGATAGAATTACTGGGAACTAATGCCGATGATTGGGTCGAGTGGAATGGAGAATCTTGCTCTCCAACATCTTCGCAAGTCCCGGTGGCGGATAGAACTATAACGAGCGAAGAAAGAGAAGTCGAACAAAGCATTCAAGGTACGACGGATGCGTGGATCGACTGGAGTGGTGACATGCTCCAGGTGCCGCCGCCGCCGATCGATGTACAGCCCTCGTCAGCATCGTCACCGTCTCTTAGACCGTCTTCTTCTATACCGATCTCGGAAGTAGAAAATGGTAAGTTTCAAATTTAATATACATTGCACGCACACACACAACGTAGTAATGAAAAATATTTAAAAATAATAACATTTTAATTTATATTTTCAGTCTTCGAAGATCTCCAGGGTTATTTTGACGACGACGACAACGAGGATGATAACGATGTAATTATCCTGTCCGATCAACCGGCTTTTCCTGACCTTGGAAATGTCACCCTGGAAGGGGTGATGTTTGAGGCTGCCGTGATGTTCGAGACGAGGTCAGCTGCTAATATCCTCAATGCAGGACTAGAACCGCAGGCGCAATAACAGGGTCCTCTTTACGAGGACATAAGTGACGAAGAAGGCTTGAGCATATTCGACTCGCAATTGGTGCCCGATGACAGCATCGCTTGGCTTCAGGCGGCGGCTGCTAATGCCGCTGCTGCTGCTGCAGGTCCTTCGCAGATAACATGTCTCGACGTTCAAGGTGTGTAATTTATATAAATAAATAAAAAAAAAGAAAGTTTGTCAACCATATTCTGTAATTAATTAATGGGTTTAAATGAAAATATTTTAATCGGCGATACAGTAAATAGTGATAGATTTGCTCGAGGCGACGCATGGTTTCTAGTGTGAAAGATCCGCGATTTCGACTTTAACGATCTTTGGAACCGTATAGGTAGCGTTACACAGAGTAACGAATCATTTTGTATAGATGAGACTTTCCGCGTAAATGTGACTTATTCAGACTTACCACGCGGTGGTAATGGTCTGCAGGAGTCAAAGTTAGTTAACGCGTTAAATCGTCATTCAATTTTGACTATTAAAAATAACGATAATTTATGCCTACCGCGGGCTATCGCATGCGGGTTAGTTTTTCTTGAGAAAGCGGAGTCTAAACGCACGATCTGGAAAAAATTGGCGAAAAAGCGCCTTTAATTCAATGGCGCACCAAAGAACATGTGCAATTGAAATTTCTCAAAAAGCTGGAGTAGTTGTGCCTGCAGTAGGCTGTGGCTATACCGAGTTTCAGAAATTCCAATTATACTTGTTGGATTACGGAGTTGCGTTAATTTTGTAATTATTGTGGCCTTCGCCAATATGTTTTCACAAAAGAGCCGATTTCACCACTTCGTCAACACGTTTTCACAGAAGAGCCGATAAAAGATAATTTGATAGGTCTTATAAGCAACGAAGGTTATGTGCGCGTCGATAGACATAGCCAAAAGGCCGTAGAGTGGTTGTTATGGGTTGAGCAGCAGGTAGGCAGGGAAATCATTCAGGCCGGGCGTGGACGAGAGTACACCCTTTTCGATCGTATAAAAGTCGATGGGTTTTTAGCGGATCTTCAAAATCCAGAAACCGGTACAGTGTATCAGATTCATGGATGTTATCTTCATGGCTGTCAGATCTGCTATCCAACGTGACGCGATGCGCCTCTTCTAGATGGGACTACTCTCAATCAAAAGTATGAGAGTACCCTAGCAATTTCAGCTAAAATAAGATCAAATGGTTTTATTTTAGTTGAAATGTGGGTGCATGACTTTAATTCGAATATAGCTACTTTAAACGCTTTTAAGCGCTTAATCGTAAATCACCCGATCGCGCATAATGAAATTCTCAATCCGCGAGATGCTTATACGGTAGTCGCACGGGTAACATTGCGACCTTATATAAAGTCGAACCGGGTGAAAAAATAAAATATGTCGATGTTTGCTCTTTATACCCCTTTGTTTGTAAAACGGGCAAGTTTCCGATAAAACACCCGCGCGTATATAACAGCACCGACTGTCTCGAACTAACTGGGCCTAATTTTGAATATTTTGATCGTGTTGAGGGCTTAGTTAAATGTACGATTCTACCGCCACGTAAACTCTTTCATCCTGTGCTACCGTATCGTCTGCATAATCAGTTACTTTTTCCCTTATGCAGAACTTGTTGTGAAATTTTGAGCAAAGTCCCGTGTACACACGTACCGCCGGAAGCTCGCGCCTTAATAGATACATGGGTATCGGACGAGATTAAAAAAAGTTTACAACTCGGTTATACAATTGTAAATATCAGCGTTATCTGGCAATACGAGATAACGCAGTACGACCCTAAGGCCGGTAATCCAGACGACACGACATGCGGATTGTTTACCGATTACATTAACTTATTTTTAAAGTTAAAACAGGAGAGCTCGGGCTGGCCACGTAATTGCACGGATGAGGCTAGTGAAGCGGCTTACATCGCCTATTATAAAGAAAAGGAGGGTATAGATCTAGATCCTCAAAAAATAGAGAAAAATCCGGGCATGCGCTCGGTTGCAAAACTTTGTTTAAATAGTTTATGGGGGAAATTTGGACAAAGAGGTAATTTTCCAAATACCGAAATAATTTATTCGAGTGAGCAGTTTTTACAATTATTAACTAGCCCGGAAAAGGAAGTAGGTAGAATAGTTTTAGTTAACGAGAATGTAATATATGCAGCCAGTAAGTTAAAAATGTCGTTCCGTCGGACGAACAATATTCTTGATACTTGAACGGAGAAGCTTTGGGTTAAGCTTGAGAAGTAGATTCAGGCTAGTTTATAACAGAAGTTGTAACTTGTAAAATAGCAATCTTCAGAGCATTTGCCAACGCCTTCGTCACAGCAGCAATCAAAGCAGTGGAAGGTTTCTCTACGTCCAACATGGTTATGTTGACTTATAAAAATATACACATTTCACTATTTCTCTCTGCGTGTTATTGTAGTAGAATAGAGAAAATCAAGTCATTTTCGAAACCGATTCTGACACTAAAATATTGTATATTGTTATGTCCTAAACTTATGAGACTTGTCACCAGACAGTGTCTCTCTGGGTGGATTTACTTTATAGGCACAGATGACGACAATGCTTTAAAATGGAAAGTCTTAGCGTCATGGATGCCTGACTACTTTCGCCATCTAAGAAAGAACAGCTTTCAGTAGCCGCCGAAAGGTCTTTTGAAACCGCCATTGGTCTTTATGTATTTTTAGTCTAAATCCAACACTGAAATTTATAATGCAAATTAATCTTTCCTTAGAAGTCATTCAAGCAGGACATCACTCCTATCGTTACAATTGTATCACGGACTAATATTATGACTTTTGGAAGATGCGATCGAATTTTCGTGCAACGAATTGTAATAAGAGAAAGAGAGAAATAGAATATTTAGTGAGGCACGCGGACTATGCGTGTGTATTTCACTTATCTTGTGTTTTGCTCTGCTTCTGACCTGCTCTGCTTCCAGCTCATCCTCTCAGTTGGGCGTCGGCTTAGCTTCTAAAGCAAATATAACGAGGATTATCACATGATAACCACGTGAGAAAATGGTCGAAAATCTCGCGTGATTGTCTCATGATTTTTAGTAATTTCCTCGTGATTTCCACGTGATTATTACATAATTCTTTTACTAGGGTTTTAACTGTATGTCTTTTTTTCTTTGGGGTATTTTTTAATCTCAATTCTCCATCATGCCGAATTTTTGCAACATCATCGTTTTACAATCTCAGCCAGCGACACCTACAAGGACATCAACAGGCAGCTTTGGAAGACTCGAATTTTAAGGTTAGAATAATAATCTCTAGTAGGACCCACACTACATTACTCATCACATCATAGCCAACCTTCAATCATCTGCTACAAAATTCCGCATCACCTGATTAAAAGTGCCTCTTGAGCTGTGCAAGTATAATGCAAGTGACTGTGTCTGTGTCGTTCCGAGACTTATTATGCTCATCTTTCATCGACTAAATATCGTGCCTAGTAACTTTCCCTCATAGCATTATAGAAATTGTCGATAAGTTTTAAGTTTGTGATGTGATATATGTGAGAGAGAAAAATAATCCTATTCGAGCGTATTAGTAATTTATAATATTAGCACGCAGCGCTTTTCTTGCGTCCATAAAGCCACCCGCGTTGCTCTATCGAGTGTACTACACCTAACTTATAAAGCGTGCGCCAATTTGATTAAATTTTAAGTGAAATTCTGCGTTCTTAAACTTATCCATTTTACCGCGAGACGCAGTGTGTAGCTTTCACGTGCGCAGCAAAACCTTATTGCTGGGCAGGCCTAAATTAATTGTCTAATTTAGTTTGTTTTATCACTTGTCTTGTCCTTTTAATTAATAACTTACGTTATGTCTTGCAAATTTGCAAATGACTCTAGGCGCTGGGTATAAACGAAATGTTAGCATCTCAAACCTAGCGTGTGCGCAATGCGGAGCGGTTTTTCATAAATCCTGCAACCCTTGAAAAAGCGTAGGGCCAATAGCTGCTGTATCGACTCGTTCAAAAACCATCTACCGACTGCTAGTACGTCCTCCTTACCCTCAGATGCTTGTGCGGTGGCTTTTGACGAGGCGCGCGGACTTCATTTAAATATAGGCGATCGCAATTTATCGCTAGATTTGTCACCATCTCTTAGCCAATTAAGGAGACAGATACACCTTAAATAGTCAAAAAATGAAAAATTCCATATTTGTTTATATTTTCCCAAATTGTTTGAAAAATGAATGAAACTATTAAATATATTCAGGTATAATGTAAGAAACACATTTAAAAAAATATTATTTAAAAAAATTGTCTGAATATTAACATCAAATTTGTTACTTTTCAAAGTGTTTAAATAATTTTTGTTGATTATTTTCCGAAAACTTTTTTAAATAATATTTTTTTTTAAACCTTACACTCATCTGGACATTATATGTGTTGGAAGCATATGCATTAGTATAAAAGTGCCCTTCGAAGCCCAAATCTTAAGTAAATCTGCGGTAGCTGAAAAATGGAAATTCTGTATTTTGGCCTTCAAAGAAAGAAAGAAAGAGGGAATGAAGGGGTCCCCCTAGTACGCCCCCTTCTGTGAGATTCAAAACCTGCCACCGGATAGCCTAGATGCCCCTGATTAGGATTTTCGAATACGAAAATCCCAGCCAGTAGCATCCACAATCTCTCTGGAAGGAAGGAAAGTGAATTTAAACTCTTTGCAGAGGTGGTTTGGGTGTAAAACCCATTATAGGCATGTTTACACGAATCTTGCCAATTTGTAAGCCTAGCGGAGGTGATATTATCAAGAATTAATTTGGGTATGCGGGGAAAAACCATCATTTTTCGAAAGAAAAAGGAGAGAAAAAAAACCATTGGCCTTCAAAGAAATGTCATATCTGATAATATGACACATATAAACATGGTTTAAAAAATATAAACAAAAAATTGAATTTTTTATTTTTTGACAATTTAAGGTGTATCGTAACGTCTTCTTAACGTTAGCTAATGCTAACACCTCTTAGTCAGTTAACGTTAGCGAATTTCAACCTCTACACAATGTACTGCCGAACATATCACGCGAATTGTCTTAAAACTGGGAATCTATGTCTTGTTCCTAGCAGATGGCCGTCCTCTTTAAGCAACTCAGCAATAGCGAGCAAATTTTGTCATCGAAACTTGATGTTCTTACTGAGGATTGTCGAGAATCACGCGCTACAGTTAACAATCAAGGCGAGCGTATTGCAGAATTTGAGGAAACCTCAGTAGCTTGATTAATAGATTTAGCTCAACGATAAGAGCTTGTTCGTACACCTGCTCTTACCGTCCTTAAAGTCGTTGGTGTGCTGCAAAACAGAGGTCTATTATTTTCACAAATTTTTACGAAAATTCTTATTTTTCTCGACTTACAGCACCTTGACTCCAATATTTTTGAGTTTTGCCAATTGCAGGGCAAGCCTTCTGATCGACAATATGATGCTCCAGATCCAAGCGCTGCTTCGAAATAGATGACTTTCGTGGTTCATCTAAAAACACAGCCTTTCGTGATTTTATTCAACGGGCAAAACGTCGGCACGGACCAATTACTTTTAATAATATTGTGCTAAAATTAGATACAGCTCCGATTGAACTTTTTGATAATGGTCTCGCCACTAATCAACGATCTTTGCAATCAAGCAAGAGAGCGCGCAAACGAGTGCAACTATAAACACGTCTGGGTTAGTAAAAATACGGTTCTCGTTCGTAAAACTATTGACACTAAATCAGACCTTGACAAATCAATTTGACGCCAACATGAGCCGAATATTCTGGGAGACAGTCCGAAAAACCGCAAATTCTTTCTTACAAATTGCTCATATTAATTCCAACTTGCCCCGCGACCATTTAGTTCAAATAAAAAATTTTCCAGTTTGCATAAGTGTCGATTCAATATCCAAATTGTTTTCGAATATCCGATACCTGGCTTACCACTGTTCATGCAGATGCCTTAGTCCATCTTTCCAATTATCAGTTTATTTGCAACTATCGCGACGTTCTTAGAAAGAAACAAAGCGAGCGCACATGTGTACAGTGAGGTGGCGTGGCATGTCTACAATGGCATAAATTTCACGGTTATCCAGTGATCTAAAATTACTAATATTGACGAGACAGAGTACATGATCATCGAATTGGTAGTAGAGAACGATGAATGCTTTTTTTCCACGGTTTATAGGAGACCACAGGGTCATGTCTTGTCGAAGTTCTTTATCGCTCTGTAGCGATTTACACCTTAATCATTGCAATAATTCACACTTTATCAATCCGAATATATCTATATATTGTACTCAGCAAATAACAAACATCTAGTCGTTAACTTTGAAAAATCAACAGGCCCCTTTATTTGTGGGCATGACTACCTCAAAGTGGATTTTCTCCTGCGCAACGTAGAACCGGTAAAGGAATTTCACCGCTATAGAAATTTCCGATAATTTGATCCAAAAGCATTTATTACAAGAGTGCAATCTATATTAGAGGCGAGCTATCCTGCGCTCGATGTTGAGTCGAGTATTATCTTCTAGATACACATCAATGAGATTCTATCGATTCTGCAGCACTGTTAGTCAAAGTGTATGCTCTTTGCTGATGACTTGCAAATTTATGTCCAATGTTCATCTCGCGATCTAGATTCAGCTGTTGCTTAATTAAATTACGATGCTAGCTGTATTTTGAACTGGTCTGAGACTGGGCTTCATCTGAATGTCAATAACACAAAGGCCATAGCTATTGGGTCAGTGCAACACCACGAGCGTTCAGATGTAAGTAATATTGCGCCAATATTAGTAGGAGATGTAGTAATTCCCTTTGTAGACACTGCGAGAAACTTTGGACTAACCTTGTCCAAAACGCTTTCCTAGAATGTAAATGTGTCTGGCATCTTTATGAAAACTCACTTTGCACTATATCGATTAAGTTATAAGGGCTACAGCTTGAACAGTCGGCTTGAGGCGCAGTTAGTCAGTACCTTAGTTTAACCATATATTGATTATGCTTGCTAAGTATCTCGATCTCACTGATTGTAAAGGGAATGCATTTTTGGAATCTCCTACCTGTGAGCAGAAGGTTAAGTTCTTCTCTTAGTATTCTTAAAGAGCGTCTTCATGATCATCTTTTAAAGTTACTACAAGAAATGTAACAAAATAAATTTATAAACATCTGCAAGACCAAATCTTTATTATTAAATTAATTCATACTACGTTATCTATTGCAGTCAATCGAGCTAGATTGTGAATCTAAGCGTGGAAAGGCTTTTTCTGCGAAAAAAGCTATATATTATAATTGTATCTATTCCAGTATTTTACTATAAGAACGAATTTATTGATTTGTATATTTAGTGAGGAAGAAAAGCTCTACTTTGCCACATTTATGCTACAAACTATTGTAATTGCTCCGCTATTGTTCGCCAAAGCTTTTTTCTAGTAATCATGATCTGTATTGCTCACCTCGCCCCACGGCCTTCCGAGCTAGTGCGTTAATGAATATTTTCTCTCTCTCTCTCTCTCTCTCTCTCTCTCTCTCTCTCTCACGTGAGTACATAACACCTGTTCTACTTCACTCGCACTTTGTAGTAATTTTACTGTTATACACTACCTTTGGGCCTGCTTTCTTGTAGATACTTGCATGCGACTTTTTGCAAACTTCAGCGTGACATATTAATCACTGGAGGCTGCAAATCTCACAACGCTCTTTTCTTTGCTTCAACATTCATCGCTGAAAGCTAACCTACAAGTTCGCACGGCTTTTTTCTTTGCTGCATGGCGTCTCTCTTTCACCTAAGTGATCTACGTGGTACCACCTGTTGAATTGACGGAACACCAACAACCTCTCCATCATTAATCTCAGGTCGGTCAATTCTCACCTATGTAGGGATTCTCCCCTCTTCCGCCGAGTGGGGGTAAGCCGCCATGTTGGCGAGGAGAATTCGCCGTCTGCGCGCGGCCAGAAAGTCGTTGGCTCTCGAGTCGAACGGATGTACGTTCCGCACTAGTTCTAATAAACATTCTTCTTGTAGAAGTCCTGGCTACGTCATTATCCTCTCCAACCATCTCCTAGAGGAAGTGGGCCTCTACCCAGGTCCAGCCGGACCAGGCATATCCCACATTGGTGACCCCGACTTGGAGAGGGCTGCGCGGGACCTCGCCGGATTTTCGCCGGCCTGATGGTTTGCACCCGCTAGCTGCTCGCTGGACTCGGCGTCTCCGCCTCGCGGTTTGCCTGTTCAGGCGACCGCCCCGCAGCATTCATCGGCATCATCGCCGCGGTCAGCCTATTCAGGCAACCGCCCTGCTGCGGAAAAGCGACGTCATCGACGCGGTCAGCCTATATAGGCGACCGCCTTTCAACTTGCCATCGTTGCCGCGGTCAGCCTATTTAGGCGACCGCCCTTCAACGGTTCATCGTCGCCGCGGCCAGCCTGTCCAGGCGACCGCCTTTCGGCGCAGCAGCAGTATCATCAGCAGCTCTCAACGCAGCAGCGTCATCGGCAGCGGGGCGGCCCGGCAACCTGGACATCGTCTCCGCGGCAGTTCTTCACAACCTGGACGTCGTCACCGGAGCCTCCAGGTCTGCCCCGCTCTCCTCATCGCATCATCGAGCGCCCCAGGTATTTCGCGGGAATTTCTCGAGTGCGCGTCGAACATAAAAAAAGCGCGCGTCAATTAGTAAAAAGCGTGCGGCGGTTCGTAGGAAAGCGCGCCAACGGAATTCGTTTCCGAGAATTCGGCGGCCATCTTGCCATGACGCAATTGTTTCGTTCTCTCAGCGCGCGCGTTTTTCTGGCTCAGTAGTGCCAACCTTAGCTTCGCGCATCGATTTACAACTAGCTAGCGCGTTTCGGTGATTCATTGATGCCAACCTTGATTCGGTATAACTAGCCAGCACGTTTTCGTGGTTCAGTGATGCCAACCTTCGCTTCGCGCAGTAGTTCGCGAGCAACTAGTGTTCTTATGGCTCATTGATGCCAACTTCAGCTTCGCACGATAGTTCGCGACTAGCTAGCGCGCTTATTCAAATTTTCTTTTCTTTTCTTTCATACACGTACTCTGCACGAGGTATGCGTAATTTTTTATTGTTTGTATACAGTGCCTGCGTGCACACTTGCGCTAGTCACACTGTAAACCTCGTAGCAGAAATCTAGTTAGTAGCGTTTAGTTTTATGTCCCTGCGTATGCGTGCGGCTCAAGATCCGTATACAATTAGTAGCGTTTATATTGTGAGGTGCCTGCGTGCACCCAATAGGCAATTTTGTCAATCTTGAGCAGCTTTTCCCAGCGTTCATGAGCGCCAGCGGGCACTCTGCGAGCAACAGCCAGTCTCCTAGTAAGACCCGATCAGGCACAATTTTCGGCTCCAACATGCCTTTAGTACACAGTGATTCTGAGGATGAACCCCTGGGCACGGGGTCTGGCAAGGACAATCCTTCCTTGGGCCAACCAATCTCTGATGCTCAGGCTTTTTTAGAAGCTACGCTAAGCAGTCTTCAGCTGGAGCTTCCCAATTTGATTAAGGGAGCAGTTGCTCCATTGCAGACTCAGATCGACCAGCTGTCGGATAGGCTTCGTTTACAAACTTCTCTCGCTTCCGGTGTAGAAAATGACAGAGCCTCTGCTCTCAGCACTTCAAACCAAGCGTTTTCTCTCAATCCGACTGCTCCTTCTTTTTCGGCATCAGCTAGAGTTCCTGTTTCCAGTGCATCATTGTCTCTCGATAATTTTAAGAGTAATCCGATTCACACGGATACTCAAACCACTATGAACCAACCTGCAACCAATGCTCCTGGCAGCTTGGTCCCTGCAGATTTGATTCCAACACACACGGACGCTTCTCGTCCTCACTCAGACGCCTTTCTGGCTCAGAAAATCAATCCAGGTCCTTTCTGGACTCACAATCCAGAAGGCTGGTTCGTTGGTCTCGAAATCAACTTCGAGGTTCTCAACATCACTGATGACAAGCTTAAATTCGCCACTCTCTGGCGCAGCTTGAGCAGAGATGTTGCCCTTAGAATAGACAGCACCATTCGTAACCTTCCCCTTGAAGGCAGGTACGAGGTAGTCAAACAAGCTCTGCTAAAGGAGTTTTCCGATACTGTTGAACAGCGTCTTGACAAACTTTTCGAGAGAAGCGCTCTAGGTAGCAAGAAGACCTCTGATCTTCTTAAAGAGATGTACATTCACGCCGGTCCTAACATCGATAAGGACGGTGTGCGTAGCTATTGGAGGAAACTTCTCCCCAAGGACGTGCAGTTTGCGATTGCGTCGTTAACGGATCTTCCTGACGACAAGTTATTCGAGCTTGCGGACAGGATTCATCACATTCATAACTCCGTCCCAGATCAACGTCTCAATGCGGTAGAGACGGATAGATCTATTTCTTCAGTCGACCTTCAGGATCTCAACAAGCGTCTAGCTAGCTTAGAGAAATCTCTACGCGAATCTCGCAACTCTTCTCGCTCTAATAATAACTCCAACAGATCTAGGAGCAAGAGCCGTAACACTAAGTCCCGCAAGAGTGCTTCAGGGTTGTGTTTTGCGCACTCTAAATATCCAGACAATCCTACCTCCTGCAGGGATTGGTGTAGTAAGAACGCAGAATGGAAAGCAAAAAACCAGTAAGACCTGCGGACTTGGAGGCCGTCTGTCAAGGTCATGCCTCTAAGCGTCTCCACATCCAAGACCTTATTTCAGGTCAATTCTTTCTAATCGATGCAGGAGCAGACATCTCTCTGCTTCCTGCTGTAAATAATATTAGTTGTAAGCCCGATAGTCTTAAGTTATTTGCGGCCAATGGCACCAAAATTAATACGTATGGCGAATCTTATCGCACGCTAGATCTCGGTCTTCGCCGTCCATTTGCGTGGAATTTCTGTATCGCCGAGGTTCCGTCCGCTATAATTGGTGCTGACTTTCTGTCACACCATAGTCTCACAGTCGACCTGGCTAGCCGGCGACTGGTTGACACCCAGACGAACATTTCTTCGGCTGCGACTCTCAGAGCAGCACCCCTCGTTGCTATCTCTACTATCTCGCCTAATAGCGAACATGCTCAGCTGCTAGCGGAGTTTCCAGAGATCACTGGTCCCGCTAGAGCTGACCTCAGTGGCAAAGCTGATGTGTATCATCACATCTACACCTCGGGTCCTCCCGTCTCTCAACGCCCGCGTCGGCTTCATCCCGACAAGCTCAGAGCCGCTAAGGCCGAATTCCGTGCGTGTCAAGAAGCAGGTATCTGCAGACCTGGTAGCGGTCCCTGGGCCAGCCCTTTGCACATGGCGCAAAAAAAGGATGGTTCACCCAGACCCTGCGGTGATTACACGGGTCTTAATGCCATTACTATTCCGGACAGATATCCGACTTCGCATCTTTATGATTGCAACAACAATCTTCACGGCAAAAAGATTTTTTCCGCGCTCGATCTTCACAAGGCATTCAATCAAATTCCGATTGCGCCTGAGGACATCGAAAAGACGGCTATTATAACGCCCTTCGGCTTATTTGAATTTTTATTCATGCCATTTGGTCTCCGCAATGCGAGCCAAACGTTTCAGCGCTATATCAATCGTGCTTTGGGGGATTTAGACTTCGTCTACATATATATTGACGATATCCTCATCGCTTCTGACTCTCGTGAGCAACATCAGAAGTATCTGCGCACCGTTTTCGAGCGCCTGAAGAAATTCCATCTTCGGCTCAACGTTGACAAAAGCGTCTTTATGGTAGAGGAACTCGAGTTTCTAAGGGTAAGCCGCCATGTTGGCGAGGAGAATTCGCCGCCTGCGCGCGGCCAGAAAGTCGTTGGCTCTCGAGTCGAACGGATGTACGTTCCGCACTAGTTCTAATAAACATTCTTCTTGTAGAAGTCCTGGCTACGTCATTATCCTCTCCAACCATCTCCTAGAGGAAGTGGGCCTCTACCCAGGTCCAGCCGGACCAGGCATATCCCACACCTACTCGATTAGCACTCCATCTGGCTTCGAGATTACCAAGTCTCTGTCTCAGTCGGTAACTTACCGCTCTATACCACCTTCCGAAACTATCTACGTTATTGACTGCCAGTAAGTTATCGACAAAGACACAACAACTTCGAAAATGAGCAAAAAAGGTGAGAAAAACGTGAAGCCACTCGTTATGTGTGCTCACTGCGAAAAAATATCAAGAGGCAAAATGAAAACATGCGAGATGTGTGATCAGCAATTCCACACCATATGTGTAGCATTTAGATCCATAATGGTGACGAATGTTGCCACACTTGCATGTGCTGCCTGTGCAGATGAGTATGTCATCTATTAAAACGTCCCTAAAAGATATCTTCATGGCGCTGGAGAATATCCGCAAAGTCCAGAACGAGACCATTCAGGCGCAAAACACCGTATCTAAAAGAGTCTCTTGGATTGAGAAGAGGTTGAGAAACGCCTCAAAGCCCTTGACGACCTACCTGAGCTGAAGACTTGACTAAACTATGTCGAATCCTCCATCTCTGAGCTGCAGGCACAATACCAAGATCTGTTTTCAAGGAGTACAGCACTGCAGCAGGACAGCAACAGCACATCGCCTAGCACTGCGGAGATCCACAACCTCCAAAGTGAACTGGCTGAAGTAAAGAGGCGCCAAGATCAGATCTCCAGCAGTGTTGTCGTTATTACGGGTCTACATTATACTCGTGACACCTCGCTGCACCTCCTTGCGTACTCAGTGATGAACGCATTTGACCCTACGGTTCTTAGAAGAGATGTAGCACACGTCAGGATCATGGGAAGGTTTGATGCAATAAACAACACTGCCAGGGGAGACGGCAGACTTCCACCATTAGCCGTCACCTTCTCCTCAAGCGCGCTCCCTCACTCAATCATCATAGCCAAAGCTAGGAAACGTAAGCTTCACACCAACGAGCTGGATGCCAGCTTGCTGGAAAAGACAAAAGCTCTGAGCCCCGACTATCAAGGGCTTATAAACATCAACGAGCTGCTTCTGACATTCACAAGCTGCGTTCAAAGGCTAGGCTAGAGGCCAAAAAAAGATTACATCCTTCCCTTCACTAAATGACTACATACTGTACAGACGAGACAGTAACAAGAACGGAGGAGGTGTGGCCCTCTACATACATAAAACACTGATAGTTAGCGTAATTTCGTCATCTGATGGTGAATGGTCGGGCAAGCCAGGTAAGCCGGAATACATTTTCTGTAAGGTATCGGCGGAGGGAGTCTATCCCATCTTTGTGGGGGTTGTATATCGTCCACCACATGCTCCATTTTTCCAAGGCTTTAACTTTATAGACCAACTAACAACTCACATATACAACTATTCCAAGAAGGTTATAATGGGAAACTTTAACTTAGACCAACTCTCCTCATGTGAAGATGCCAATTTCATCAGGGCCATCATTAATGGCCTCTTTCGTCGATTCCCTATAGTGCCACTTACCACAAACAGGGTTCTGACAACTGGCTTGACTTGTGTCTAATCGATAAGAAGGATCGCCAGCTATCACACTGGAAAACACTCGCACCTTTAATTAACGGACACGACCTTATCACGGCCACTCTCGACGTACAGATTCTACGCCACGTACCTAACACATACTCTTACAGAAACTATGAAGGAATCAGCGCCGAGAAGCTAAGGGACTTTCTTAGCGCATGTGTCTGGTCATCCCACACTTCCTCATCGCTCAACGAATGCATAACTACGCTTAACGCTAACCTTACGAACGCCATTAATCATCTCACCCTATTACGAACTGTGACACCTACACGGAAGCGTCACCCGTCGTTCACCGCGGCTCTTCGTGACCTCGTATCTGAGAGAAATAGACTTTACAGGCATTTCGAGGGCTCTAGGCTCGATTCAGATCCCTGCATATATAGACTAGCTAGAGACAATACCCACAAACAGGTCGATGAAGCCAGGCTGAATTACTATTATTCACGCCTGTCAACCTTGACTGATATTCCCGAGATTTGGAGAGAACTGGAGAAACTTGAAATTTCCACCTCCTAGGCTCCTATGCCAGCTCGCTTCTCTACAAATGAACTCAACAAGCATTTCAGATCGATCTCTAACGATCCGCTTGCTCCTGCTGTTAAAGATTATCTTCATACCCTGGAAAGTTGAGACTTCTCTGAACATTTCAAGTTCAGCTCTATAACGGAATCGGTTGTGTTGGCGGTCGTTATTTTAAAAGTACTGCCGGTTCTCGCTCCCTTACTAAGTTGAATTTTTAACCTGTCCCTGAGCGAGTCCTGCTTTCCCTCTGCCTGGAAATTGTCGCTTGTGCGCGCACTCAACAAAGTCAGTTCACCAACAGCCCTGACTGACTATTGTCAGATTCCACTTCTCTACTTTCTCTCCAAGGCCCTGGAGTGGCTGGTGCACAGGCAAGTCTCGGAGTACCTTGAATCAAGGCTCTTGCTCGACAACTTTCAAACAGGCTTCCGCACTGACCACAGCACTCAGTCTGGCCTAATTAAGCTAACTAATGATGTCAGGGTCAGATAAACAAAAATAACGTAACACTTCTTCTTCTTTTCAATTTTAGCAAGGTGTTTGACACTGTCTGTCACGTCAGGCTCTTGAGAAAGCTAATCACTTTCGGCTTCTCCAAGCAAGTCATTCGCTAGTTTGCCGCCTATCTCACTGGGAGAGAGCAGGCCGTTGTTGGTGACAATAGCGAATGTTCCTCTTCTCGGCGTCTTAACATCGGTGTCCCGCAGGATTCTGTCTTGAGTACCTTGCTGTTCACATTGTACATCAACGACATCGGTTTTTGCCTAGATTCCGATGTTTCCCATTTTATTTATGCGGATGACTTTCGAATGCCACTTTGAGGAATTCGATTCTTCATCTAACAAATTAATGCTAACGCCGAGAAGATAATGGGCTGGGCTGCACAAAACCGGCTGAAATTCAACGTCAGTAAAACTAAAGCAATTGTCCTGGGCTCCCCCTACTACATTAATGCATTACCTCCACTAACTATCCCTTACATTATTTGGGGTGCCCAGGTCAATTTTGAGTCTTCTGTGCGTAATCAGGGATTGGTACTTGACTTTAAACTCATGTGGAAGGAGCACGTCACACAATTGTGTAAGCGTGCTCACTCACTAATGTACAGGCTTTACTTTTTCAGGAAAAGTACCAAGCACCTAGTGCAAGCGCTTCTACTCCCAATTATTGATCACTGCTCTTTTGTTTACTGTGACTTGACCCAGGAGCTTGACTTAAAACTGTAAAGGCTCGTAAATACGGAAATTCGTTACATCTGTGGTGTAAGGAATGATGAGCACATCTCCCCGTACAGGCGGGAGTTGCAATAGTTAACTACCGCTGGACGTAGAAAGTATTTCACAGCTTGTTTTCTACGTAAAATGTTTAACTTAACCGTACCATCGTCCGTACTGGCTTACTTCGACCTCTGCGTGATACTCCGGCCTGTGATGGGAGAGATAACACGCCTGGATATACCTGCCTTCGCGACAAAGACGCTGAGGAACTCATTTCATATCAGCGCCTCATACTTGAGAAACAATCTACCATCACACATCCAAAACACTACATTCATCGGCAACTTAAAAAAACTAGCTAAACAGCACTTTTTTAACTAAGAAACATATAAACATCTCGTACACACTCACGCACACGCACAAAAACTTACTCATTCTCGCTTAATCCATCCTCACCTTTACACACAATAAACTCACCCTACAATAAAACTAAGTAAATCTAAAATCCAATCTAAATCTCTTCCTCTATCTCTCTTGCTTGCATAGCTATAATTGATTAATAGATGTTAAGCAGAGTATTATCATCAGCAGATCAACATAAAACAAAAAACTAGTCTAGGTAAATTGAAATTTCTTTTTATAGAAGTTGAGATAGAAATAATGCAATTTTTAATTAAACAAAGTATACAGGGTGGAAAACAAAATTTTTGAACTTTAATGTCTTTGAAAAAAACTGTTTTTTACCAAAATTTAAACTTGATTGTTGCCTCTTTTGCTTCAGTTATTGCGTATCATAGAAAACGCCTTTTTTTCAAATTTTGTTGTTTATCTATGGATTAGCCCTATAAAATAACTCAAAATTAAAGGTAGTGTATGGTTTTAATAATCATGGCTTGTTTTATAAATGTTCGAGATTCAGTTTTAAAGTAACAAAAGTTTTATAAAATTGTACTTTATGGTGTATATTATAAAAAAACGACTAACGATAATATAAATTATAATAATCGAGGACTCTAATGCTTGTTGTATTTTCAAACGTAAGGATTTAAATAATCTCTGCAAGCGAGTGTACACTTGCTTGTAGAGATTATTTTAATCTTTACGTTGTAATAAGCGCTGCGATTTCGGATCTCGCGCGCTCGTATGTTGCGCGATTAGAACTAGACTCTAGAAGACGACGTCAGCGGCGGCGCTGACAAGGGATTTTTCCCGCGATGAGCGAGAGCGCGCTTGGACTCAATTTCGCTTCGGCCGTGAATACATCTACGCCACAAATTGTCAGAATCCACGAGCCGATAACCGCACCTGGCGCACAAGCGTCTGTAATAAGTTTCGAATCCATCGAAGGCCGAGATTCGTCGCCACCGAATCATCAACCCTGCTTCGCCTTTGAAACTGCGCGCGTTCCTCACGCAAGCGTCGTTCTTAGAATATTGTAACCTTTTGTATCACGACTTGAACTTTGACAATATACTTCATTCTTTTCCATTTACACGCAAGTTTTTCTTTTTTTCTATAACCGATTATCCTGAATGACCGTCTACCCACGGATACGCGGAGGAAAGCGTGGTGCTTCGGGCGCACCACGCACTTGTATCGAGCATTGGCAGGCCAAAGCACTAGTGATAGTGCTGCCCACTGCGGCTAACGTCCGCTCGCTATTACCTTGCCGTCATCGAGGGAAAGCTAAGCGGGAAAAGGACCTCCTCGAGGTGACATGCTGCATCTTCGCGGCCCTACGAATTGTCTGTCAAACGCCCCGTTACAACGTTTCATAATATAAATTCTCTGCAGTAAAAATATAGGTAATTATTTTTCTTCTAATTTTATATCAAGGTCTATCGGCTGTTGCAACAAGCCCGTGCGCTCTGGGCGTCATCATGATGACGGAATGTGTCAGTAGCTTGATTGTCTTGGGCATTCCAGACGTGGATGACGACAAGACGGGCGAGAACATTGCATACGCTATCCTAGCCACGGTGCTCCGACGCGCACGTCGTGACAGGCGGACTGAGACCTCCGATAGCGTGTCGTCTCCGTGGGTCGTGATTGTTTCCTCCTCGGCCCTGGCCAGTGATATCATGCATGCGAAGAGATAGTACACACACTTGTGTACGAGTGATGTGAACGTCGCGCTCCTTGACGATCCAGCTGCAGAAAGCCTAATCCAGGGTAAGATTTTTATTAATAAACTGCTCGATATACCTACATTCAAGAATTTTACTAGTCCTAAAGCGACTGCAAAAGAGCTTGGTATTAAATATATCTAGCATAGGCGGCTTCTTGGTTAAGTGGCGCGATGGGGAGAAATTGCACTCGTTTCTATCAGTGGCGGACCTTCATGCTATATACGCCAATATTTGTAAGCCAACCGTAAGCGAGACAGAAACCAACTGCACTAAGGCCGCCGGGGCAGTGGTCAGTCAGGAGCAGGTTAAACTGTCGGTATCTGCACTGCCTGTGGCTGCACTTGACCTTGCCAGTGAATGACTAGGCGCCGATATCGCGGGGGCATCTGCGAGAGATGGGATCAGAGCGGGCTTCGTTAACGTGACCTTCTTGACGAAGCACATGGAACAGATCCGCCAATTTTTGCGCGATTACCCCTCCTATCGTCTCTTTGCGATTACTGAGTCACACTTTAGCTCTGAGGTGGAGGATAGGCCGGTTGACATCGATGGGTATTCCATAATTCGACAGGACTGCAATAAAAAAGGAGAATAAATAGCGCTGTATGTGCACAATTCTTTGAAGGTGGAGGTCATCGCGCGATCAAACACTACCAACGCAGCGCCGAAGAGGAAACCGGGAATTCAAGAATACCTGTTCTGCAGTGTCCAACAGGACGATAGTGCACCTATCCTCGTAGCTGTCGTGTATAGGCCCCCTCGTGTCCCCTTCGTGCAGGGCTCTAATTCGTCAAAAAACTGACCCTGTGTGCTAAGGATTTAAGTCACAAAATCATTATGGTTGACTTCAACGCTAACTTTCTTTCATCCTCGGAAGACGCGAAGTTCCTGCCGCAACTTGCGACGGACCTGTCGCTTAGGATCGTTGATCACGGGGAGACCCACTACACGAAGGAATCTCACAGCTGGATAGACGCGATTCTTATCAATGCCAATGACAGTATACTGAGTGCCGATAATTAGGTTGCGACTTTTTATAGCTATCACAACATAATCGACGTCGTTATTAACAATCATAGTAGCAAAAATTCAAAACCTTCAACCTTTACATACAGAGATTTCACATCAATTGATCAGTCTGCTTTTAACACATTACTTCTAAGCTATGACTAATCGCGGCTTGATTGCGGGGACATCGACGCCAGACTCGAGTGCATCAGCAATAATTTAGTCGAGGCCATAGACTGCCTGGCCCCAGTCGAATCTTTCACTCCAAAAAGTAACCTTTATTCTCCGTGGGTAGACGCTGAAATAGCCTCCCTTTATGCCAAAAGGGATGCTCTAAAAAACCCGTATAAGAGAACGCAAGATAATCGCTTCGAGCAGGAATACCTTGACCTCGCCTCCAGGGTGGAAGTTCTCGCAGAACAGTCGCGTAACACTTTCGTCCAAAGCAAACTTTTTGACGCCTTACGAATCAACAAAAATATATCTAGCAGTAGCTGCGTTTCCTTGGGTTACTGCCATCTGCTAAAGCCGACCTTCATGGCTTCACACCTGACGAATTCAATGCTCACATTGCAGGTATATCAGTCTCACAGGACGAACGGGAGGAAGAGATGGGGGATCTAATTGACAGGGCTGCGGAAGAGGGCTTTGCCTTCGGGGAGATCATTCTTGCTGACGTTGTACTCGCTATCTCACACTTCTTATCGTGAGCGGTTGGGGAGGATGGCATCTCGCAGAGTGTCATAGTTAAGTCGCTGCCGGTCTAAGCCCTATTCTTATTAGTATCTTTAATCATTCGCTTTCCAGCAAGACTTTTCCCAGCGCTAGGAGGAAGACTCACTTGGTGCCTCTTAAAAAGAAGTTAGTCCCATCATCAGCCTCTGACTTTCAACCAATCGCCCTTCTGAGTTTCCTTTTGAAAGACCCGGAGAGGATCGCTCACACGCAACTCACCGAGTATCTCGCTTCTAAAAACATCCTAGACCCGCTCCAGACTGGCTTCAGAGTCTTACACAGCACTCAGGCCGCGCTTTTAAAATTAACGGAGGACATTCGCGCCGGCATCGATAGCAAAAAGCAGCTCTTAACTATCCTACTTCTCTTCGATTACAGTAAGGCGTTTGATACTATTTCCCCAACTAAACTCCTTCGCAAACTTTCCAGAATGGGTCTCTTCAGGACTGCGATGCGATGGTTCAAATTATATATAGCGGGATTGGCTCCGCACCAATTTAGGATTCCCTCAAGGCTCAGTTCTGGGGCCTCTCATATTTGGCCTCTGACTCGTCGTGTCGAGATGAGCTGCTGCGTCGGGTCTCCGTCTCAACTTCAGGAAGACGTAGTCTATTATTTTCGGCTCCTCATATAATGTGAACTACGTTAGCAAGCTGGATCTCCCCGGCATTAAGATGGATGGCGGAGCCTTGGTGCCTTTCACTGGAGAAGTAAAAAATCTCGGCATAGTGATAGACTTAAAACTAACGTGGAAATCTCACATTGAGCAAATTTGCAAAAAGATAAACAGATCACTCTACGGCCTAATATTCTTCAGAGATTGTACTACCAAGACTCTGCGCAGGGAGCTTGCTGTCGCGTTCGTTGTCCCCCACATCGACTACTGTTTATGCCGTGGTCCTTGACATCTTAGGAGAACTACGGACAAAACTACAAAAAGCACAAAACTCCATCACCCCTCACAGACTCCGTATAGGGTGGATCAGCGTGGAGCAGCGAAGAACGTACTTCATCTCTCTTCTCTATAGGGCCATCCGCATCGGGCAGTCATCTTATCTGGCAGAGCCATTCACTAAAAATGCCAATAGAACATCTGCGAGGGGCTCTGCTGTCAGAGAACTGAGCACGCGTATGGATTAGATTATGTATATTACTCGACCGTTATCATAGGTTCGCGCTATAATGTACATTAATATATGTCTAAAAATTATACTGAATTTATATTTGTATATTTTGTATTTTGTATTCATGTGCAAATAAATTATATCTATTCTATTCTATCAAGTAATCGAAGCCTTTTTACTCTCGTAAACGTTGGACATAGAACAATGGGGTTTTAAAAGCTGCGCAATGAACTTAGCCGAGACGCATAAAAAATCTACCTTTTCACGAAATTGTAGATAAATTGAAGCCTTTTTACTCTCGTAAACGTTGGACATAGAAAATTCATTTTTTTCAGTTTTCAATTTTTAACTCGAAAACTACGTAGTCAAATACATTGAAATTTCTGTGGTACATAGCTTGACTCATAACCTATCATCGTATTTTTTTTTGCGAGGTTCTGATATTTCGTTTTAAAGATATGCCTTATTTTGAAAAAATCACCTTTTTTGCTTTTGCTACCGAACGGTGCGGTCGATCTGGAGGGTCAAACGAGGAAAGGAAGGTAATTTAATTCTCTTTCAAATGCATTAAAGCTGAATTGTTTATATTAATGGGATGATTGAAAAGAATGCGAAATATTGCTTTTCAAAAATCAAAAAATGGCCTTAAAAAAATATAGTTGGTGAAATGAAAAATAACTTCTTTTCCCCACTTCAGAATTCCAAAATGGATAAACATACCAAATTTTGTAGGCAGTCATATTCTCGATTCAAAAATATTGCAGTATACATACACTCACACACATCCATACGGACATTTTTTTTACTTTAATTAACTTTTTAGATAACTTTATCAGAAAAAAATGAACTCTAAAAACTAAAAAATCGTCCAAAAAAATGAGACTTACTAGCTTCAAATCTACTTAGTATAAAGCTGAGACACAGTCGTATACATACGCACACCCACATACATCCATACGAACATTTTCCAAAAACACTATTTTTCGAGTTAAAATACTTTAAATCACACTTCAAACTGTTTTTGACAAACTCTAAAAATCAGTATTACAAAGCTTCCAAGAAACCCTCTTGAAAATATATAAGTATTTTTTTCACTTACATGTTATAGGTAAAAAAAATGTTGTGTTTTTTGGTACGTTTTTTACTCAAAAAATATACGTATTTTTTATAGGTACTAATTATAATGAAATTGAGAATTTTTTATTTTAGTGAATAATTTTTATTAATTATATGATACAATTATTTTCATTCATCATTCAGCAGTGTAGTAATAAACATATATTATTAAAAAATTTAAAGTAACGATGTAACTCGCCCGATAATATTATACATAATATAAATTTGGTACAGCACATATATACTCAGCATCAAGAACATTGAAATGAAGATGCACACAAACCTTTGAAATATTATTAGTATCAATAACTGTCAGTTCGTTAGAAACATTTATTATTTTCTTGATAGGAAAATCAGTTTCTTCTACTCTTATCGGATAATACAGTGTGTATTCTTTCGTTTCCATTATATCAACTATAAATTCTACAAGTTGTATGTAATTTCCATCTGTGGTTATAGCATAAGAGTTATCTGATCGTAATCTTCTTTTTTAACACGAAGTAAATAAACATCGTTGTTTAACCATTTTTGTATACGTTTTAGATGTGATTGATAATCCCAGTTGTCTAATCCATCTTGAAGCAGTTAATTTATTTTTGCCAAAATATCGAGCATGAGATAGTTTCAAACTATTTTTAGCGTGCCTTGTATGTAGACAATTAACGTAATCCAGTACTGGCGATAAAGGATTGTTTGTAAGTACGTGTTCTTTTAAAATAATCCCACTCTGTCGCATTGATATTGTTCTGCTTATTTGGTACGTTACTCCTTTAGCAGCATGAACTGCTTTTAAAATTTTTCCATTGCCACGTTCAAAGCAATAACCTGAATGATTCAGTAGTGGTCCCCAGTTAATGACACTTTGCGCCAGATGTAATATTTGGTGGACATTGTAAGTCATAGCAGATTTTGAATATAATCTTTCTGTTTCGACAACAAATTCAATTAATAATTCGTGCGCACGGTGTATTTGTGCCATAGTCAAATTATCTTGCATTAATATATAATAACCATTAATAAATAATTTCCAGTGTTCAAGATATGGCGAAAAATTGTCAAATATTTTTAATATTGGATAACTTAAAAATAATATCCAATTTTCATACTCCTTTCCCTTATAAAATTTTCTCTCGTTGATAGGCCGAGATAATCTCTGCACTTGATTAGGCAGCTTAATGGTTTTCAAGTAAGTATTAATAGTTTCAATTTGTTGTTCCTCTAACGAAAAGGGAAAACCTCTTTGGTCAATCCATAGTTTTAAAATTTTTTCTGCGGTTCCTAAATTATTACAATGCAAAATATCGGGACAAAATCCATCAACTATATTAAATTTAGGCAAATCTGCTAGAACAGTTAATTTTTTCACGCCTTGAACTGCTTTTGACTGTTCTAAAGCTTCTAGTGCATGTGTAACCATAGTTAACTCTGTTCGTCTACGTATTGGTTCATCTATATAAACGTATTTAATACTGCGTTCTCTACATCTATATAAACGTATTTAATACTGCGTCCTCTACCATGTGCAACATTTAATCCTGGATGTAAACACCAACTACAGCCGTAATATCCATTGTATTGCTTAATGCCTTGCATTGCTGCTCGTGCTTGAGAATCAACGCAACAACAAACTACATATACTTGAAGGCAACGTTCTTCATCGATTATTGTACATATGATTCCTTCGGCTAGTGCCTTCATTTTTTCAACAAACGGCTTCAAAAATATATCCATATCTGGCTTACCTTTGCCAAACCATATTCCACAAACTACAGGATTTGCGGTTCTGCTTTCATACGGAATTTCATTAATTATTAATTGTATAGGCCATACTGAACATTTGGAACTTATAAAAATAGGAGAACCGTCACTATTAATAATTACGGAAACAAAATTTTTTTTTCTTCATCTGATAGTTGATTAAATATTTTCTTATATAATACCCCATCTGTTATATCTTCTATAGGTTCATTTCCAATATCTGGTTTATTTTTTATATTGTCAAAATAATTAATATTTTCTTTTACTAAACTTACAATTTCTGTTTTTACATCGTAAATTACAAAGTAATTGGTATAAGTAGGATCTTTTAACAAAATAACTGTATTACAATGTATACATTTCACTACTCTATCAGTTTCATCAAACTTTTTTATATACCTTTGGCAATTCGAACAAACAGCATGAAACTGTACATTATCGTTGCTATTAAAAAGTTTATTAATACGATATCTACTATGTAGTGGAATGTTTGATTCAAAAAAACTATTTATCATTTTGAATAAGTCTTCTATATCAGTCTGAGACGAATTGTGAATTAGAGCATATTCGAATACAGCTAGCATCATGTCTGATTTACTTGCACTTACAGGAATGTCAACAGGAATATTCATTTCATGTTTGTTCAACAAATCTCGTAATTCATGATATGGGTCATAATCTAGTCTATTTTCGTTAAAAGATAAAATACTTTCATTTTCGGAATCACGATCCTCATCAGTATCCTCTCCACTTTCAGTAGAATCGTTACTTATTGGGTTGTCCTAAAAATATTTATTATTAACTAAATTTTGTACTATATAAAAAATAAAATTATTATTTTTATAATTATTATAAAATATTTTAATAGTAATTAATCAAAAATAATAAAAAAAAAATAGAAATTAATGACAGCTTCAAATTTAGAGATACTCATAACAATTATTATTCGTTATTATACGTTATTACAATTATTTTTGCTTCAATTTCATAAATTTATGAAACTACTGGCCAAATACTTGCTAAACTACTGTACAAGTAATTACTCACTTCGGATTCGTTATCATCTGCTTCATTGAGTAGTCCAATAAAAAATCTCTGATTCACTGGACTTTGATTCGCAATTTGTGATTCTTCAGAATCGTTCTAAAACAAATGTTATTGTACATATACTTTAAGAATTTAATTCAATAGGCTAATATAAATAAGAGTGAGATGTTGGCTGAAATGCTTATTGATGCTGTTGGCAGCTTTCTGAAGTAGCCAAACATCTATTATTATACTCAAAAATGTGTAAAATCATGTGTAATATTGCTGCCACATCAGATTTAACTAAGCTGGCCTGATTTGCCCACCCGGAGTCGACTCCAGGGCGTAGCAGTGAAAAATTTTATTATGGTACTGATGGGGAGCTTAAAAAATGACAAGCTTATCCAAAGCCCAATATCATATCTTCAAGTACACAATGAAACAAACATTCCTGCGAAATTTGAACTCTCTAGCTCAAATAGCCATTGAGCTATCCATTTCAAATTTGAAAAACCATACAACGAAAGACAATCATGTATTTCAGAAATTAGATTTTGCCATTGCTCGATGCCTACAAGAGCTAGAGAGCTCAAATTGTACAGGAAAGTTTATTTGAACGTGTAGTTGAATAAATCACATAGGGCTTTAGACAAGTATGACAATTTTTATGCACCTTATTTATACCTACTTCAGAAAGCTTCCAATATTACCAAGAACCGTTAACTTTTTATCAGGGTCCCTGGTATAAATGAATTCGAAGGTTAGAGATGCCCCAATAATAAGCCTACAAAAAAAGTGTGGAAGTGTGTGTAGAAAATAACTATGTAGTGCGTATTTGTGCAATGTTTATTTAAAAAATAATTGTGTTTTTACTCCCAGATAGCCATGGATGAGCTCTGGGAGTAATCTAAAAGATCTTTGTCAGTGTGGTGAGGTTTGGTCAGACCCGGAGTCTGATATACTTGTTTATGGTGTTGTGCACTTTATATGGCAGCTAGACACCTTAAATTTTACACAATTATCTGAAAAATCGTGTTCAACATGAGTGCCAGTGCACATTATATGCAGCAGACTTGGTTCGCCTACCTGGACTCGAGTCCAGGGCTCGGCGTTAAAAAAATGCTATGTTTTTTTATGGGACTCATGGAACTAAACAAGCTTATCAAAAGGTAAGTTGATATCCTTGTTCTATAGGTAGAATGCAACTTTGCTCTAAAATTTGAGCCCACTAGCTCAAATAGCCTTCGAACAAAGCCAAAATAAAATTTCAGAAACAGTCCATACGAAAGCAATTATACATTTCTAATTGTGTAAAATTTGAGGTGTCTAGCTGCCATACAAAGTGCACAACACCATAAACAAGTATATCATACCCCGGGTCTAACCAAACCTCACCACACTGACAAAGGTCTTTTAGATTACTCCCAGAGCTCATCCATGGCTATCTGGGAGTAAAAACACAATTATTTTTTAAATAAACATTGCACAAATACGCACTACATAGTTATTTTCTACACACACTTCACACACTTTTTATTTGGGCGTATAAAATGAATATAATGCTTTTTGTACTAAAGAAATATTCAAAACTACTTTAAAAACATAAATTCTTTTTTTCACTCACATGTTGCTCTGGACTATTTAAAACATCTTGAGAATTATCAAACTCTGATGAACGTGCATTTAGTGATAGGATTGAATTTGTGTTGTCCGATATAACATCAGAGTTACTCGTTGATAGTAAAGATGTATCTAACGGATTCTGAAAAATTATATTTTTACTTTATTATAGAAACAAAAAATCAATTAAAAAAATTAGTTATCTGCTTTATTTTAAAGAAAAAAGTAAGGTCAGTAAAATTTATTGACAAATAATTCAGCATTTAATTATAATTGTAATTTCATACTACATTACTTAAAGTGAAAAATTCATTCTTAATTTTGTAAGTGTACGCAAAGTATATTTTATTATCTGGAAATTATGTATGTATATATATATATATATATATGTATACTTACTCTAAAGTTTTCATCTTCACTGCTATCGTTATTAATTGCATACATTGATCGGCGATAAAATGCAGTAGATCTTGGAACGTATTCATCCATATTGTTTAAATAAGGAATAATAACAACGTCTTTTCATAAAATAGCTTTTTTTAGCTACAGAAAGTATATGTGCTTAGCATTTGGAACGACGAGGGTTTCGCGCTCCTTAATTCGGGATCTGAGGCAACGCAGCAGGTTGTAGAAATGAGTAGACTCGTGTCTAAGTTAAAATGCGATTTATTGACGAAGTATAAAACAGGTTCTCTCTCTTCTCGAGCGTGTTGCCTGAACGAACGCTAGATGCTCTCTCATAACGATGGCGGGCAAGCTCGAGCGCGTCGCCCGATCGCCACGCATCGTGGTGGCTCGGAGGTGGCGCCGCTGGAAGCCGGTGGCCGGATGGTCAACTGAAGTCTGGTCGAGGGACGAGACGCTGCTTGCGTCTGTGACTCCGGGGGTGACCAGGATGGGTCCCCACAGCTACTCCCCCGCCAGTGACGAGCGGCTTGAGGAGGAACGAGACTCGGGTAGGTTGCCTGTTGAGGGAGTTGTCTCGGCTCGCTCGTGCTGACGAAGGTGGCAGGCCCGGTGGTGTTGGAGAGGCCTGCGCCTGGAGCGGCTGCGAGGCGTGCTGGTGTGGAGACTGGGCCTCCGGAGCGGGCGCTGCCAGCTGTGCTGGCTCCGTCGAGGCCTGCGTCGAGGCAGGCTGGGGCGCTGGCTGTGAGTTGGGAGCTGCCGGGGCTGGCGCCTGTACAGGCCGCGCGCTCGGCGAAGCTGGCTGCGGAGAGGCCGGCGGAGAGGGCCCTCGATCCGCCGACGCAGGTGCAGCCTGACTAGGAGAGGCCAACGGAGAGTCCTCTCGGTCCGTTGGCTTCGGGGAAGCGGCGCTCGGTGAGGCCGGCGGAGAGCGGACTCGATCCGCCAGCGGCGGTAGTGGAGCGGGCAGCGGAGAGTCCTCTCGATCCGCCGACTCGGTGAAGGCCGGCTTCAGCGAAGCCGTGGTGATGGCCTTGGACTGGCCGTTAATCTCGATGCGGTAGACCCTGTCGTTGAGGCGCTCCAGTACCTTGTAAGGGCCAGAGTACGGGGGCTCGAGAGTCCTCCTTACGGTCTCGACTCGCCTGAAAACATACTTGCAGGTACGTAGGTCTGGGTGGAAGAAGGGCGCTTGCGGTGCGGCGTGCCTGGAGCCGGGAACCGCGCGCAGCTTCTGCATTAGAGTCCTGAGCTCGACGACGAAGGCAGGAGCGTTGACTCCTGGATGCGATGACGGGACGAAGAAGTCGCCTGGCAGTCGCAGCGTCGTCCCGAACAACATCTCTGCTGGCGAGGCCTGTAGATCCTCCTTGAAGGTGGAGCGCAAACCGAGCAGCACTGCTGGGAGCGCGGTGGGCCAAGGCGTCGGGGCGCAGCACATCAGGGCGCCTTTAAGCGTGCGGTGGAACCTCTCGACCATGCCGTTTGATTGCGGGTGATAGGGGGTGGTGCGCACCCTGTCGGCTCCGATGATGCGCGCCAGCTCTGCGAAGAGCGCAGCCTCGAACTGCGCGCCCTGGTCTGTCGTGATGGTTAGCGGTATGCCGTAGACGCTGATCCATCGGTCGAAAAAGGCTCGTGCGGTGGTAGAGGCCTGCTGATCTGGCATCGGGATGGCTTCTGGCCACCTGGAGAAACGATCGATGATCGTCAGGCAGTACTGCATCCCCGAGTGGAGAGGCAGTTTGACGATGTCCAGGTGGAGATGGTTGAAGCGCGCATCCGGGGCGTCGAAATCTCCCAGAGCTGCGCGGTTGTGGCGGCTCACCTTCGATTGCTGGCAAGGCACGCATGTGCGAGCCCAGCGCGCGATGTCCTTGCGCATGCTGGGCCAGACGTATTTGGCGCTGATCTGTCTGATGGTTGCCCGGATGCTCGGATGCGAAAGACCGTGCGTGACGTCGAACACGGTCTTCCGGAGCTTCCGGGGGATGTAAGGACGTACCAGATTGTTGTCGGTGGCGCAGTGCAGCACGTCGTTGCCGAAGGTGAGAGGCCGGAGCGTGAGCGATGGTGCTGGTGAGCCGAGGATGTGCGGGAGGTCCGCGTCTGTTGCCTGATGTTTCGCCAGGGTCGCCAGGTCCAGGCTGGCCGGCATGTCGATTGCTTCGACCCTGGAGAGCGCATCTGCTGCGACGTTGTCAGGGCCCTTGGTGTACGCCAATGAGACCTGGAATTGTAGAATGTAGTCGAGCTGTCGTGCTTGTCGTGGCGAGGCTCTTTCTGTCGGCTGCTGAGCTGCGTACGTGAGCGGCTTATGGTCAGTCAGAAGGGTGAAGGGTCCTCCCTCCAGGATGCCCTTGAAATGCTTTACTGCTGCGAAGGCTGCGAGGAGCTCCCGGTCGTAGGTGCTGTAGTTCCGTTCTGCGCTGGAGAGCTTCCTCGAGAAGAAGCCAAGGGGCCTCCAGGAGCCGTCGATTTCCTGCTGCTCGAGCACTGCGCCTATGGCGTGATCCGAAGCGTCGGTGAGCAACATCCTGGGTGCGTTGTCTCGCAGGAAAGTGGTTCTGGCTGCCTGGGCGAGCGCGCTCTTGCACGCGACGAAGGCATCCTTTGCAGCTGGCGTCCAGGTAATCGGGTAGGCCTTTTTCTTCTTCGGTGGTAGGTGTTGCAGAAGGTCGTTGAGCGGTGCAAGGAGGCGCGCTGCGCCCGGAATGCACCGTCGGTAATAATTGATGAGCCCAAGAAACCGTCGGAGTTGCGAGGTGTTGCTGGGCTTCGGGAAAGCCTGGATGGCGTCGATTCGGTTTTGTGGCGGCCTGGAGCCCTCGGCGGAGACCTCGTATCCTAGGTACGTCACCTGCTTCTTTCCTAATATGCATTTGTCGGGGTTGACCTTCATACTGGCCGCTCGTAGTACGTCAAAGAGTTTCTTGAGGTGCTCGGCGTGCTCTTCAGCGCTCGTTGAAGCGACAATGATATCGTCTAGATATGCTCGGGCGAATGGTAGGTCGCGCAACAGCTGGTCCATGGCCCGCTGCAGCGACTGGGCGGCGTTGCGCAAGCCCAGCGAGGACCTCGTGAATTCGAAGAGGCCGAAAGGCGTAATGATGGCCGTCTTGTGCGCGTCTTCTGGTGCGAGTGGCAAATGGTAGAAGGCCTTCTTTAGATCTATCACTGAGAAAATATTTCCTCCAATGCTGAGCAACAGATCTTCGATGATTGGAAGAGGGTATCGATCTGGCACGGTGCGGCTGTTCAGCTGTCGGTAGTCGCCTGTTATGCGGTACGTGCCGTCGGGTTTTAATACAAGACGAAGTGGACTGGCCCAGGAGCTGTCTGACAGTCTCACAATCCCCATCTCCATCAGCATCCGGAATTCGGCCTTAGCAGCTTCGAGGCGAGGACCAAGGAGACGGCGAGCCTTGGCTGCTGCTGGTGGTCCGGTGGTGACGATGTGGTGCTGAGTGTCGAGGCCCGGAAGGGCGATGATCGTGCTTCCTGGGGTCGCTAAGTCGCTGTATTTGCGGAGAAGTTCGGCGAAGATTCCTTCAGCTACGTCCGCTGAGATGACGACTTCGACCGAGTGCGTGTCTGTCGGACGAATTGAGGCAATTGCGTGGCGGGATGAGTCGGGGTCGATGAGGCGCCGTCGCTGCATGTCGACGACTAGCCCAAAGTGCGCCAGGAAATCTGCGCCTATTATGGGGTTTGCGACTTCTGCGATGATGAATTGCCACTTGAAAGGCCGGCGCAGGCGCAGGTCCAGATCCATGCGATGAGCGCCGTATGTATCGATGGAAGTGGAGTTCGCTGCGCTGAGCTTCAGTGGGGCGCGTTGGAGCGGTCGTGAGAAGAAAGATCGGGGCAGCAATGAGACTGCCGAGCCGGTATCGACCAGGAACCTAAGTCGTGAGGTTCGGTCGACGACGTGCAGGCGTTGCTCGTTGATGGCGCCAACCGCAGCTGCCTGAGGGTGCGGCGGCGCTTCTAGTTTCCCGGCATTAGATAGGAGCAGGGAGGCCTGCATTGCGTGGCCTCGCTCGCGAAGCGCTGGTGATACCAGCACCATGCTGGGTTTGCTGCTGGCGAGGTGGAGCGAGTCTGCCGCTGGCGAGATGACGAGCGCGTGGCTGAGCGACCACGCTGCTGCTGTTGCTGTTGTTGAATGGGCTGCTGTCGTTGTTGTTGCTGCTGGCCTGCTGCTAGCGTGGTCGCGATGGACTGCAGTGTAATTGACTGCTGCTGGAGCATCGTCGAGATGTGGGCCATGGCGAGGCGAAGCGAGGTCAGCTCCTGGTTTGGCTGAGGTGTGGCGTTGCCTGAGGAGACGCCGCTGGATACTGGCGAGACTGGACGTGAGGTTGCGCAGACCTGGCTGCTCGGGAGGACGAGCTCGTCTGCGAGTGCAGCTAGTTCGTCTAGCGCTGGTGCCTTGAGCACTCTGCAGAGACGGCTCGTGTGTGATGGCAGAAGATCGAGCCATTTGACGCGCAGGGCCTCGTCGGAGACTGCAGATCCTCCGAGGCGGCGCATGTAGCGCAAGAGCTGGGAGGGCGTCCTGTCGCCGAGCTGGACCTCGTTGAGGAGCTGGTGGAGCTTGTGGTCGGCGGAGACGGTGAGACGCTTCAGGACGGCTGCTTTCAGAGTCTCGTAGCGCTGCTCTGCTGGAGGGTTGAGGATGACGTCCGAAACCTCCTGAGCGACGTCTAGCGGCAGGCCTGCCACGATGAGGTCGTACTTCGCGACGTCTCTGGTGACTCTCTTGGAGCGAAAAGACGATTCGGCTTGCGAGAACCAAAGGCTCGGATTAAATGTCCAATACGGTGGTAGCGTGCACTTCGAAGCAGCGTCGACTTCGCGCTTGTCGTTTTGATCGTTGCGAAGGTCGAAATTAGGATAACGGTTATCCGGCGGTTCGAGAGACGCGCCGAACTGTTGTTGTTGTTGATTCGCGCGCGGGCCGTTCTGTAGCGACTGCTCCGAAAACATGTTGCCTTGTTGTTGGTCGGGTCGCGCTTGTTGACACGAGGACCGCTGGTCTTCGGTCTGCGTGGCTTCTGCTGACGAGCGAGGCGGCGTGTGAATCATGTATTCGTCCTCGGAGTTGCCCGAAAAATTCAGCGCGCGGCGAGCTGCTCGCAGCTCCGCGCGTGCCCGCGAGCGCGTGGTTATTTGCTGCGCTCGCTGTGTCACGGCGAGGTGCGTCTGGCGAGACACCTGGCGGGGCGCGAGGCGTTTAAGCGGAGCCAGCGAAGCGCGCGCGGTTGCTGCTCGACGCAGAAATGAAAAAGATGGCCGCTCGCTTACAGCGAAGCGGTTCTATACGAATGCGTGGCTCGCGCGTGCCTGCGAAATGCGCACAAAGATGCACGACGGCGAGCGCGTAGTGATGCCAGCGAATTTTGTTTTGCCTTCTGGGTTACGAGAGGCGTGTGTCGCTGTAGCGACGAAACGCGAAGCGTGCGGCTTAAGCGGCCTCGATCGCGGCGCGAGACGCTCGGCGGCGAGCGCGCACGAAGGAGAGAGAAGAGAAAAAAACAAAATGGCCGCGCGTTGCGGTTTTGTATGCGAGAAGCGCGTGCTCGAGCGACCTTGACCTTGGCGGCGAGGTGCGAGCGTGCTTAGTACGAGCGTAAGAGTGAGATGGTCGTTGGTGTAAAAATGCCGGCTCAAGGCGTGCGCGAGGCTGCGATGGCGATGCGCCTGCGACAGCTTTTTCTTTTTTCTTTTCGACCGGGAGAAAACACTCCGCGAAGAAGAGAGCGACTCGACGGAGTGCCTCTGCGCGACGCACGAAGAAAGGAGCGACTCGCGGGTCGCACGTGGTCTCCAGAAAAAGAAAAGAGGTGTTGTACCTTGGCTGCCGAGAGACCTACGTCTTTGTCGGTGTTGCTGCAGGACGAAGGTTGCGGCTGGCTACTGTCGCTGCTGTACGCCGGTGAGCGGGAGGTGCGACCCCGGCACGTTCGCTGTATAGGGGCTGGTGCGGGGCGACCTCGGGGTTGGCCGTATAAGCCGGGCTGGACTGCTGTCCTCGGTGAAGATGGCCGTAGAAGCCGGGCGCACCGACGGTGGCTGTAGATGGGCCTTTCCTCCGGTGCAAAAAAAACGTTTTCTAAGGTCCCGAGTCCGGGCTGTAGATGGGCTCCGTGGCTCGAGAAGATGCTGCTGCGATGCGATGTTTCGAAGAAAGCGACGCCACGCTCCAAAAATGGCTGCCGCTCGTGCGCGTCGGTTGATGTTGCTCCGCTGTTGCTCGATGTCGGGGTCACCACTTTGGAACGACGAGGGTTTCGCGCTCCTTAATTCGGGATCTGAGGCAACGCAGCAGGTTGTAGAAATGAGTAGACTCGTGTCTAAGTTAAAATGCGATTTATTGACGAAGTATAAAACAGGTTCTCTCTCTTCTCGAGCGTGTTGCCTGAACGAACGCTAGATGCTCTCTCATAACGATGGCGGGCAAGCTCGAGCGCGTCGCCGGATCGCCACGCATCGTGGTGGCTCGGAGGTGGCGCCGCGGGAAGCCGGTGGCCGGATGGTCAACTGAAGTCTGGTCGAGGGACGAGACGCTGCTTGCGTCTGTGACTCCGGGGGTGACCAGGATGGGTCCCCACAAGCATACAGGTTATAATATACTACTAAAAATTAGCAGCGCCGCCTTCTTTGTTGATTTTTTTTTCAACTCTCTGAAGTTATTCGAGACTTGAGTCCATTAAAATCATTGTCATTTACTTGTTAATTGTATTTATTGTCACTACAAGAAGCTGTAGCGGATACCTGGCTCTAGAGCATTTTAGAATACATATTCTTTGCAACATTTATGCACATTCATCGGCAAACTTGATAAAATAAAAATGGTTCAGTGCGGCTACATTCACGCTGTAGCCATCTTGCCAAACGACGGAATACGCGGGAAGGCGACCGGAGGAATTCCCGTCTACAATCATAGTGTCGTACTGCCCTGCAGAGTGGAAACATTCGGAAGAATCACTTTCTTTGCTTTTAACTGGGGTTGCAAACACGTGTTTTTGCCGGTGGTATCAAAGTTGTATTTATCGAGGTAACTTGTTGCTGAAGGTAAAATGAATGAAATCACCGATGAAAATGATGATGATGAGAAAAACAATGGAAGGAATGAGAGTAACAGTCAGAATGACAATATAAACAATCATGATGATAAAAAAATGAAACCACTTGAGGACAATGAGATTGAAAGTGTTAAATTTTTTGTTGCTGTCAAATTTATTGACGACAAGGAGAAACATCATGTTATTGTAACCTCAGATAAAGTACTAAAGTTCGATCCAGTAAAGACAGAACGTAAAAAGTATAAAAATCCATACAAAGTTTTAAAATACGACACTGACAGACAACAAGAATTTGCAGTACCTGCTAATATTTTAGACCATTCAGGTAAGTAGTCATATATGCGTATCCATGTGTATGTATATATACGTATAGCTGCATTGCTTATCTTGTATACATATATAAAAATAATACATAATTCATTAATTCATTTCAGATTCGTTAGTGGATCTGAAAAATCAACACAAAAGATACGTTTATCCAAAGTCTAGGTTAAGTGATGCTCTAGAAAAGCTAGCTCAAGAGTCAGAAAGCGAGGATGATGGTTTAGATACCAAAGATCAAATTAAGAAAGATAGAAAAGATAAAGTGTACGATGACTATGAACAAATAATATTTAATACTTTTATACATATACCTGCATATGTATACCTTTAATGCATATTTATTATTTGTATTTCCAGAATGCGACAAAAGAAAAACCAGACTGTGCCTTCTAATACAAGAAAAAATGTAAATAAATGCGATAACATGCAGATGGTTGATAAGCAGACGCAGAGAGAATTGATTAAAAGAAAAGCACAACAATTGCTCAAAGATAATGAAACGGTATCAAGTATGAAGCAAATGAAAATGAATAAAGTTTCAGCAAATTACAAATTAGATTTTTCTAATAATACTTAATGCGATACTGGCCTAGTATCAGAAAATACAGATAATATTGATTCCCAGATAAATACATTAAATAAAAAAATAAATGCCTTGGAAGAAGAAATAGATGAGAAGGATAAAGAAATTGATAACTTACAATTATCTCTTGTACTCGCAAACTCTACTTGAATCATGTACTGAAAAAAATAATGAGTTAAAGAAAAAGTTAGAGGCATTTGAATCAACAAATGTTGATAAATCTAATACGCAAGGCAATGTATTAGAGTCTCCAGTACGTAGTACAGTAGTAAGCATAAAGTCAAAAAAATTATTTGACTCTCCAACAATGGTCCAAGAAGAAGATTCCATAGCATGTACAAGCTCTTTGACTCCTCCGATGAAAGTGAACAATAAACTTGTTCATCGTACACCTCCAACAATGTTCGAAGGAGAAGAAAATGCAATACCATCTGCAAGCTCTTCGACTCCGATGAAAGTGAAAGAAAACAAATCAGCTGTCACCACTACACCTAGCTTAAAAGGTAATTTCTTTTATATTTGATATTTCAGTTTTTACATTTATAAGTAATTAATTTGATTATACAGGTTGCACACAAAAGAATTCAAAGAAAATAAAAAAAAATAAATGGCTTAAACATTCATTATATGATTATGATTCGGATGACTATGCCAGTGATCTAAAAAAAGCTGAAAAAGAAAAAAATCATGAAGATTTTACTGCATTCCAGATAACAAATAATGATGGACATAACGTAAGTTCTTTTAAGATATAGGTGGATCTCAAGATGGTTTGATCTTTGATTTGACAGAGAAAAATCTATATACAAATTAATTTCTTTTTATTCAATAAAATATGTATATCCACAGGAAAAAATGTTTCATCTTTGCTATGGATATTGTATCAAATATGAGGAATAGAAATCAATAAGAAGTCAACCGACTGCATCTCGATTCATTAATAAATTAGCCATAGCTTTGTGGGGAGAGAGGGAAATGGTATTAAGAGCTGTCGATTTACGAAGGGCGGAATCAAGAAGAGATTGAGATACACCTAGAAAAGCGGTAACACCTAAAAAAGCTGGAATATTAAGAAGTGAGTAAAATCAATAAAATAACATTAATATAATTATGAAATTGTAATTTTAAAATGTCATTGTAAAATATTATAATTTGAAAATTTTGTAGAATGCTATCGACGATATTTACTCTCAAAACACGAAATAAAACAGAAAGATTTGGAAAAATTAAATCAAAATAATTTAAGCAAGAATCACAAAAGAAATTTATTGAAAAAATTGGATGGTTGGACTACACATTTAAGTAATGCCATCAATCAAGTTTACAATCAAGAAAAGGCTAAGGACAAAGGTAAATATTCTAAAATGATAAAATTATCATTGAATATTTTACAATTTTATTTTTCACATTACAGCAACTATTTATTTTTATATTTTACAGACGCTGATTCCAGCCCATCCTCTGAAGACGATAAAGGGTCTAATCGCGCAGTCGATTTGGATTCTGATAATTAAATACAATTGACTTATAAAGTTAAAGTATTGGTGAACAAATGTTGAAAAATCTTTAAAATTTTTATTTATACTTTTTAAGTATTTTAAGACATAAGTAGAATAATGTCGTTTATGACAGGAAAGTTCTTCCATAACATAAGATTGTGAAGGGGCCACGCCACCTCTTATATAGATATACTTTGATAAAAGTATTATATCAAGTGGCGCGGTAGCGCCACGAAGGCGAGTTTGAGAAGCAGACGGAGCCGCGGCGCCCGTGACATATTTACTTCTATATTGGTGTTCGGATTTTTCATTATACAAAAAAAAATACTTATCATCATTATTGGTTGGATTTTTTGGCTTATTAGCATGTCTTCTGAGCTAAACTATGATTTCCAACAAAAACATTAGTGAAAAAGCTGCCTATTTTTATAATATGGGAGTAGATAATCCAAAAATGCTGAAATCACCTATTTATTCTTCAGCCCGAAATGTGGTAGGACCGTGAAGTTAGCCGCGCACGGCCAAGAGTAAGGGATTGCTTTCTCATAAATATCGAAATCCCGCTCATTTCCGCTATTCAGGTTGAGGTTACTATATGCTTTCCCGCCATATACTTACTGCCGATTTTATTTATAATCGTCATACAAGAGAATCGTTGTGTTTTTTTAATCTGGTCTGGCTAAAAGAAATTCATTTTTAAAGTCCAACAATTCAGTGCATTCACTTTATAAAAATGAATTGTAGTTCTTCTTATACAACCGATGAGGAGATGGAGTATTTGGAACATCGTGATGTAACCACGTAAGTATTTGTGAGGTTATATTGTTTGTTTTTATTTCACGTTTTATATTGTTTTTTACGTTTACATTATAGAATCATTGTGGGGTATGTCGATGCAATTACTGCTCCTGCAAAAGCTCCTGGCAAGAACGATTTATTATTTAAATTTGTTGTATCAAATGGAAACAGACGCATTCCTATTCTTGTATGGGACGTAGATCTTATCAATAAATTATCTAAAGAAATTTGTTCTAGCAGGGTAAGTTATCTTACTTATTATTTACATCATACCATAGTTTTCAATATGTATATTTTTGTTTCTTTTTTTATTTATAGGTAGTAAGTATTAATGGTGGCCACTGTCGAGCTGTTGCCCCATCGAAAATCAAGGACGAAAGTAATTTGGTCCCATTTGAAGTAATAATAAAGGAAAATACAGAAGTTTCTTTTTTGGGCTATCACAACTTACAAAATCAAACGACGAATCAACTTCAAAAGGCCACTTTTGATAACATACACACTTTAGAAGGACTAATAGGTGAGTAGTAATTTTTAATTGATATTTTTTATCTAATTTGTTATTTTTACCTATTTCCCAATTGTTTTATTTGTTATTTTTACCTATTTCCCAATTGTTTTAGAAATTTCTGGCTACATAAGAACGAAGTTTTCGTTATTGCACAATCGTAGTGGCCATATGACTTATGGATTAGGAGCAATCACCGATGGGATTAAAAAAATCACTGTTCAAGTGAAACAGTTTACGGAATGTGAGGTTGAAATTGGAGATTATGTCACTGTTACAGGAATATTAAAAGGCCAAGGTTTGTCTTTACATGTATATAATTTTTGACATTTAAATTTAATATGCGATATTAAAATCCATTTTTTGTAGACTTCTTTTTGATAATTTCTTTTCTTTTTTAGACTCCCTTGTAACAATTTTTTGCGATAGCATCAATAACATAAAGTTGGATGCTGAAAAACCAGCTTTAACAGCAGCAGAAGTTCAACGTGGTAGCCGACCAGTTAAACGCATACGCACAAGTGACAAAAAATGTTGAATTACATTTAAAATATTCCATATATTTTGAGTTCTACGGTTAAAAGCTATTATTTATTGATTATTTAAAAAAAAATTACTGTTACATATTTCATATGTTCTGAGTTTTACGGTTCAAAGCTTTTATTTATTACTTTGCTTTTATTTTATACTATTACAATTTTGAACTAGATTAAAGAAGAATAACAAATCATAAGACTAATTACGTACAAGTTTGGTACAAAATGTGATTCATAGTTTTATGACTGTGATATTAGAAACATATTTTGATAGTTATTCTTCAGACTAAAAATATGTGATACTCGTGTTTATCGAAACTAAAATAATTATATATTTAAAAAGTCAATACTCTTATTATAACAGTATTTTCATAATGTTTAATTAGTTTCAAAGATTAATATATAATTATGATATTTTCAGTTACACGCTAAAGTATAATGACTTCAAAGACTAATTGACTTAAGATTTTCAATTACATGTTCAAGTATTTAAATAATTTAAATGACTTTTAAGACTTGTTACAAGAAGAGAATTGTATCTTTTAAAGATAAAGATGACTCCGTAAACAAAAGTATATTTGTAGTTCCTAATATAGAATTTACTATATTAAAAAGTTAACATAATATTTCTATATAATTTTGTATTTGCATGAAGTTTGTTTATTTGTTTGTACAAACAATGTATCAAGTCTACGTATATTTTTTATAATATAAAGTAAATAAAAAGACTATTATGAGATTACGATGATATAAAACTGTTCTTTTTGGCAACATATATTTCAAACAAAAAATAAGTTAATTAATTAAATAAAATAAGTAGTACAATGTTTTTGAACAAATATTTTTTTATTGTGTATATATAGTATAATTAATAATTTTATAATAAGGGTACAGATAAAACTGGAGGTCTTAGAGTTTTAAGAATTTTTACAATTTTAACTTTTCCAGACATATGAGCCATAATGTGCTTTTCCAAATATTTTTTGTTAACGTATGTTCTCTTACAATAATTACATGTGTAAACATTTTTAGGATGTTGTGAGTTTACATGTTTTTCCAAAACATCTTTTCTAACAAAAGTTTTATTACAGATATGACATGTAAAGTTACATAGATCAGTATGTGTCAATCTATGAGTTTGTAGATGTTGATTTTGGGAGAACTTCTTATTACACTCATTACAACTGTAATTTTTCAAACCTTTATGTATACTTTGATGTACTTTTAATTGCCCATTTGTTTTGAAACTTTTTTCGCATATTAAGCATTTAAAAGCTTTCACAGTATCATGGATCTTGATATGCACATTTAAATTTCCCATTTGAGTAAAACTTTTTTTACATATAGTGCATATATGTGGTTTATTTTTTGAGTGTATTCTTTCATGTATTATTAAATCTCTCTTTCTTTTAAAAGTTTTTTCACAAGAAACACATGTGTACAGAACATTTTCAGAATTTTTATCGTTTTCCATATTTAAACAATATTCTTCATGCAGGTTACTTGATTTTCAAAATAAAAATTTTATTTAAATCTGTTCCAGATTGATTCGTGTATCATACTGCCTACAAAGTTAATTATATTTTAGGGTTAGGGTTATACTTATTTCGTACAAATTATTATTCTATTTTATTAATATACGTGACTTACCTTTATTTACAACGTCTAACATTTGTTAAAAAATGTTATAAATTTTTAGAGCTACATAAATAGCCCGTATAGTTGAAGAAATATATGAGAAAGCAATCCCGTGCGCCGTTGATGACAGAAACTTATGGGAAAGCAATCCCGCGCGCGGCTCACGACAGAAATTTATGAGAAAGCAATCCATGCGCGATTTGGATGCGCAGTTGCATTTTTTTGGACTCGCATATGTAACCGCGTATAAAGAAGTATACGTGACGTATCTGAGCGTGAGAACAACAAACAATCAACGTGTTTATGTTGATAACAAAAAAGCTTGTAGAGTATACATGGTTTGGAGTTAACAGCTTATTAAGGAAGAATAAAAGATTTTCAAGAGTACATAGCTTACATGGCTTGGAGCCAATAACTTTAATAAGGGAGAGAGAAAAGAGCACCTGGCAAATAACATGCAACTTCATTTTTACTTTCTACAACATTCCACCTGTTGATTTCCAATTATTCGGTGCAAGTCAACGTTCATTTTAGCAAAAACAGGTAAAAATTATTAAAAATATGTTTTTCTAACATTATTTAAATGGAAACTTTTAGATTACAAGGCATGTGCTAAGAGTGGTAACCTAACCTGCACATCTATACACACAAACATATACATAATCACACACAACGTTCACTGCCTTAACTACTCTAGTATGCACGTGAATTTTAAAAACATCAGTTACAATTTGTGTGTTGAATATTACCAAGGATGAAGTCCAGATGTAATTATCTTAATAGATATTCTCAACTCAGTGTTCGAGTCAGTCGCAGGTAGTATATATCATTATGGTGGCATATATGCAGAGCATTATAATTTTTGCTGTACATTTTAGTGTAGATACTTGTTTCATTATGCACAAACAGGTTAGCGTAATAATTTTACTTAACAAACTCTGCTAGGTGTTCCACATCAAATCCTATGGCTTATAGTGGACAAAATGTACAAATAGGTGTTTATATGAAAATGTAACTGAAACACGTGAAATCAAAACAATTAGATATATTGTTTCAATATCTTTAAATAAATCACCTTGTACAATTTTAAACCTCTGAGTATGATAGTTTTGAGAGCGAAAACAAAATCAGAAAACAAGCAGTCGTATGTAACTATTGATAATTTTTGTTTCGCACTCAATTAAAAACTATCATACTTGGAGGGCTAATTTTTGTGTGGTGATTTTTTTCAAGATGTTCAAATTTTGAACAGCTACCAAAGACAGACAAGATAAAATTGTTACGCTATCTTGTTTCTATGTAATAAAACAAGCATCTACACAAAAAATTTTACATCTTTGCATTAATACACTGTATATATGCCACCATATGTGACTGACTCGAACACTGAGTTGAGACGTACATCTTTCAGGATAATTATGTTTTCTTACAGGTTATTAAAAACAGCAAATTAAATACACTCACACTATATGACACCATACTTACTGTACACATAAAAACTCTACACAATTGCATTTTCCTACATGAAAAACTCTACGCAGATTAATTTTCTACACGAATATTTCCTACACTTATTTTTTATTATTTTACTACACTGCCAAAACTCTACACAAACGTATAACCTATTGTTGTAACAATGATATAACAATAGGTTATGATATTGGTGTAGAGTTTTGCCAGTGTAGTAAAATAATAAAAAATAGGTGTAGGAAATATTTGTGTAGAAAATATCTGCGTAGAGTTTTTCCGTGTTAGGAAAATGCAATTGTGTAGAGTTTTATGTGTACAATAAGTATGGTGTCCACTATATCAGTTTTCAACTTATTCTAACCTCTTTCCCATCATGCTTCCACAGTTAACCCTTTTAAGTAGTTATTTAAATATTATTACTTAAGAAACGATTCTAATTTTTTTTTTGTAATTACTCTTTTTACCTTTACATATCTTTGCCATGTTTTGAACCAGAATCGTTTAGTTTTTATTAGTTCGCTTACTTTCTACCAGAGACGATTTTTTTATTTATCTACATAATTTTTTTCTTTTATTTTACAGCTAAAATTTGGATTGAAGAATAACGGTACTCTCTATGTCCTACAAAATACAAAATTGTAAGGTATATATACATATTTATATACATGTTTGCAATTACTTTTATTGACTTTTTTCATATTCTAATGTTATACCATATTTCTTTTTCAGGTTTTCTGTCTTTGAATAAAGCTAATGACTATAATATTAATGAAGTGTGATATTTAACATCCTAAGTAATTATAACTGATTATTGCAGTTTAGTGAAATTTGTTATTATGACTGATCATAGTATTACTGAACTTTGATAAAATTACTGTAATAATTGTCACAATGTAACAATAAAATAAATAATTTCAATTTTCTCTCTTTTTTTTTTTACTGTATATATAGACTGCCTTCCGTCTATTTTTTATTTACAAAACAATATCCTTACAGTTATAATTATTCTTTAAAAATAATATCTATCCATATTTCCAACATTTATTTTTACTAAAATCCTGCCTTATCTAGCCAAAGCCATAGCCAAAGCCATTAGCCAAAGCCATTAGCCAAAGCCATTGCCAAAGCCATTAGCCAAAGCCATTAGCCATATGCATCAGCAAAAGCCATTAGCCAAAACCATCAGCTAAATTAAGCCATTATAGCCAAAACCATCAGCCAAAGCCAACAGCCATATAAATACCCCATGGTCATATCAGTTGAATATTGCTATATTCAGCGAAAGCTGTCAGTCATAAATATAGTTACAAATAGTACAGCCACACTATCGTGCAAACAATTGTAGATTAGAACCGATTAAAACGATTATAAACTATTAAAACGGGAGCACTGTTGAGGATTACAATCGTTTATTAATCCAATCAATAAGAAATTGTGATTCGTTTTAATCGTTTATAATCATTTTAATCTGTTTAAATCTGCAACTGTTATCAGGGTAGCCAAGTCTCTACGTATCTAACCGAAGCCACCAATCGGAGACATCAACCATAGATAACCACAGCCACAAGCCTGTATTACCTGCAAACAGCCGAAGTCATAACCATTAACTGTATAACTATAAAACAGCTTTTATTAGCCATAATCAGATAGCTAATGTATTTAAATTAAAATAAATTTTACATTATTTCAAACAACAAAGATTAATTAAACCAAATTTATATTAAATATATTTTTTATATGATACTTGTACGTCTGCTCTAAGCGACAAGGCATTAATTAGTCCGCTAAGTGTTTATGTAGACTTTTGTTTAGAATATTATAAAATGGATAATAATATTACACAAAATTTCTCAGAATGTGCACGAAAACGTGTTACATCAGGTGATTTGCTGGAAGATTCTGACATTGATTTTTTTCTATTATTACTAACAAAATGTTCAAAATATAAGCCCTTTTCAACTTTACTTTTATACCTAGGTCTTATTTCAGAAATTCCGAGAAATCAAAAGCATATACAAATTATATATTTATCCTCAGTATGCAATAATCCAAACGATACTGGACATTGGGTAACTTCTTATTATGACACTGATTATATTTATGTTTTTGATTCTATAAATAATAAAGTAATGCACAAAGATTTAGAAAAATCATTAAAATTGCTACATCCTTATTATTTTCTGGAAGGTAAGAGAGTTATTTTCCCAAAGGTTCAACAACAAACGAATCAAAAAGATTGTGGAATTTTCGCCATAGCTTTCGCAATAACTTTATTATGCAAAATGAAACCAGATCTTCTTACGTATAATACTCATATCATGCGTCCACATTTACTGAAATTACTTGTTAGTAAGTACAATCGCACATTTCCCTTGTATTATTACACCTATCCCTATAAATGTTCAGCCTAGAAAATTATATGATACAAATATTATCATTAATAATGCTTGTCTCAATGATGAACACATAGATTATTTTCATATACAATGTTACAACAACTTTCTGGCGTACCAACCCTACTCAACGTTGTATTTACAGAATATTTCAAAAATTTCGCATATAAATGAAAATAATAAACACATACAAATATTATTTCAACGTGGCTCCACAATAGGTCATTTTGTATGTACATATTACGATACTAGTACTTTATTTGTGTATGATTCAATGAATAATAAAGAACTTCATAGTGATATTAGTATAGTTTTAAAGACGTTACATCCTTATTGTTTAATGAACAAAAGAAACCGATTATATTTCAAACAGTTTCAGTCCCAAAAAAATGCTACAGATTGTGGTGTTTATTCTATAGCCTATGCTGTGACCCTTTTATTTGGTTATAGACCCGAGACAATGGTATATAATAACAGTGAAATGCTTAAACATTTGTTAAAAATATTTGAAACTAGAACAATTGAACATTTCCATGTCTTAGTACTTTTTCCAACTATTGTTCACAATTTAACTTTAGTTCCATAA